>NC_079153.1:110926723-111228155 GCF_947563725.1 Argiope bruennichi | reverse complement strand
TGCATAAAAAGCATCAAGTAGTAACAGAGGCATAATATAATTTCGTCTCCTATAGTTATTAGTAAAACAGCAAGGCAAATGACGGCCAGAATACGCTTTTAGTTTTATTAGTTTGAATTTATTAGTTTTAAATACATTTATTAGTTTGAAAAGGCGATAAATACTTACAAAAACTTATCTTCTTTGCAAAGCCATCTCAACAAATCTGAGTGATCTTGACTAGGCTTATTTGACTTCTTATTTAAGCCTTAACTAGGAAGTTTGAGTGCTACCACAAGCACAACTCCAAAACTTTTACATTGGTTGACTTTATATAAACATTTTTTAAAACTGATATAAATGATGATGCAACATGAAAAAAAAACTGATGGCTTATTAGTTAAAACACCCTTTATCGTATTTTAACTTCTAGCATAGTTAAAATAAGAACTGAATAATTTGTATCTAGTTTGAAATTTAGAATCGGTGTAGAAAAATTTTAGTCGCCTTTGGGTTAGTGGTGTTACTGAGATACACCCATTAGCCTTGGATAGCATAGCCTTACCTAGTTTATGCCTCTTATTTTATGTTTGTATCCCAATATGCAACTGGCAATAATATTAAAAGCATATCAGCAAGTTTGGATAGTGCCATACAAAAACTCAATTTAGTAATAATAATAATATTATTAAAAGCGAAACATTCTATACAATAAAAACTTTAATATGCTTTCGTATAAAACTAAATTAATTGCACCAAAGAGCACTGTTTTTATTATTATAATACTGATTACCTTTACTTTGGGAACAATTTCGAAAGTTGTTATGTTACTAACAAATGGCAAAGATTCAAAATGAAAAGTAACATACTATTTCATCTCCCCCACCTGGCCACCATCTGGTCAGTGTGAAACAACTTTTCCCAACACTTACAGGCCGTTTTTCCCATAAACACTGAGCAAGAGGAAACAAAAAAAAAACTTTGAAAATCCATAATCCAAAGTTATCGATTGGCCGTATTCAGTGCTTTAGCGGACCGACGAAAAGCTACAGGCAATTTAATGTCCCAGAAGGTCAATAATCAACTGAAGTGCGGGTGCGTGTAGGCCGATCGAATATTAGGAACCATTAGGGGGGCGGGGAGGCTGAGGTGCCACAACCGTTTCCACAGCGGCTGACCAGCACCCTATTCGAAGAGCGTAGGTCAGGTGGCTTTGACCAAACCATGGCGGACACACAAACGCGGCATCTTTCAGCTGCCCGTCACTAAAATGCGATGTCCCGATTTAAGGGGTATTACACAAATTGATGAGATTCGTTCGCATATGTAGAAAACCATTATTATCATGAACATGTTATTCTGGGAGTGAAATAGATGGATCAGCTTATCTGGAAAAAAGAAATCACACCAAATTGAATAAATCGAAATTTAGTAATTTATTCAGCAAAAAAGGACAGAAAGTCATTAGGGAAACTGTTTTAAGATTGGCCAATAGATTTATGGATATAATTTCAATTTGATCAATTCGTTCAAATTTCATATAAAAAGTGATGTAGGTATTGATGATTTAGACGCAGCAAAGACAGCATATTTTTGTATTCATTTTATATCGAGCATGACGAAGGAATGAAAAAAAATTCTATGAGCTGGACGCTTTATGCCATTGCCATGGCACAACAAATATTTAAAATTATCAGACGAATATGAACATCTTTCTGTAAGGAAAACATGTCAGTTAAATTTTCATGTTGGCCTTATCATTTCACGTTGTTTTACATTTACATGTAAAACTATATAGAATGAGAGCCGATATGAAATTTAGTTGGCGTTTTTGTTTACATATGGTCTGCATTTGTTTCACTTTAAATATAAAACAAATGTGGTCTTTATCCATCCTGCAGTTGCTTACGCTAGAATTTATGTGGAATCGACTACCATATCCCATGCTTTTCAACAGGATAATTAATTCAAATTTTCTATTATAATTTTCAATTATATTATACCATTAACGCATTTGATTATAAATTGATTTTTTGTTGCATTTTAGCGTTACAAACAAATGAAATTAACAGTACAGGGTAATTTACAATGTGTACTATCAATCACACCAGGTATAACAACTCTAAATGCAATATTTTACTATATTTTAAGTGGGAAATGTTTCATTTCTTGCAACATCATTAGCTCCAAATTTATCATAAGTTTCTGATCATGATGCTTATAGTTTTGGCTTTTGTCATATAATCCACATAATAAGTTACTGACTGTACCTTTCTTTCAAGTATATAGAATTTTCTAGATTTTTTAGATCGAGCTATATCTAGTCTATAGATATTAACATAGAACATGTGCGAAGTAAATAATTCATCGCTCACAAAGATGACACAAATAAATCTTTCTGCGCAGGAAATGTATTCGAAATGCCAAACTATCACATTTCTACACAAATGAATGATTTTTAAACTTTCCACATCATATTACGCCATTTTCAGCAATGAGAAAGAGAGAGAGAGATAGTTGAATTATTAACACGTCGATTGCCAAGCTAAATTTCTTACAATGTAATTTATATGGGCCGGCCGGTCACCGTTGACTCCCATGGCAGTCGAATATTAAATAAGAAAAGAAAGCAACTGCCAAGGAACCCCGCAATTTTCGACAAAAGGTAGAGAGTTTTTTTGTAGGATTTTTAGAGTATTCTGTTATTTTCATCGAATTAACAGAAGCATTATATTTTTCCAAATTATAAACTATCTTGCAATTTTGATCCTTAAATGTATATTGTTACCAATTGTCTGCATCCAGTTCCACTTAATTTTATTCAAAAAACCTGAGTGTATCCGTTTACAAACGCACGTCGATAACCATAGACAATAAATCATGTGTGAAAGAAAATAGTTGACATTACTTTTGGCTGGTAAGTTATATCATTTTTTTTACATTTTAATGTAGTGGGTGATGAAGTTCAGTGTGTTACCTGAAGAGATAGTTTCTATTGTCGAGTTCCCTGTCAAGGAGTGAGCTTTCTAATTGTTAAAAAATTACTTCTCTCATGTTTTGTGAGGTAAGCTATCAATTTTTGATGTTGTATTTGAAAATTAAGTTAAATACAAGCTAGATTTTTTGGGAATTACTTTATTTTGCCAAAACTCTACATACAACTTTTTTTTAAATCACTATACCATATTATTACCTTGATTTATTTATTTTTTACGTATAACCTATGACTATTTTCCTATAATAAACGATTTTTTAAAATTCAAAGCAAATAATCATGCATTTAAATGTTGATCGTTATTCTAACGTTCTTAATTAGTAATTAATCGTAAGGTTAAAGTGACGTTGCTTTCTAACTGTAAAAAGAAAAACTGGTTTATAATTTTTTATTGAAAAAATCTGATACTATGTTTAAATTTATTTATATTTTGTTAAAATACTTTGTCTTTTTCTTTTACTCTTCTTAAAGTTACTTCTAAATTTAAATTTTACTTTTCTCTTTAATATGCAATGTATTTCAATCATCTGCCTTGAAAATGACTTGCTGTTTAACATTTTGTTACTTCAATTTATCAAAATTTGTTTTCCAAATTGCTTATACAGAGATTTAATTAAAATCAATAAAAAAAAATCTGGTTTTAGAAGTTGGAGAAGAAATAAAAATGGGTCCCAAGATTTTCATTATCTATGGGCTCCTGGAAAACTTAAACCGGCCTTAGAGATAGCCTTATTCTGGGTACTTTAGTTGTCATTGGCTACAAATGCTGTTTTTTCAGACAAAACTGTAAATACCCGAGTTGAAAGAAAAGTCTTTTTTATTCAAAAATACTTCTTTCGGCCATAAGGATAGCAAAAGAATCCGATTGATAGATAGAGGATTTATCTAAAATCCCTTCGAGATGATTTATCAGATCAATCTCCGACCTTATCCGATCATCGCGTGCATAGAACCCGCTTCGTTTCAGATAAATCCGCCCACACTTCTACCATTGTCTGAGATCTAGAGAATTTCGCTTTGAAATATTAATCACAGTTCTAGATTGATTCTGGAAATCAGAGAAACGGAGACCAAATAAATCTGCAATTTAAAGATGTAAATATTATTGCCCTCGTCATGTTTGATGCATGTTAGATGCTTGCAAAGAGTTCGATTAAATTGGAAATGGCTTATTTCAGAATTTTTTAAAGTAGAGTTTATATTTAATTCATAGCAAATTCTTCTGTTCAACGAAACGAAAGCGATTAAAAACAGAATCACAATGCGAAATATTTTACTTGTTATCTTACATTTTATGTATAATATACGATAGTATTAGCATATAGCTTATTCAATTATAGTTCAAGTCAATCTTTATATCATTTTCAAAATTAAAAATCAGATCCTCTTCTAATATAATACTAATATTGAGGCAAATCTAAATTGTTATAATGAAGAAAAAAAATTAATACAAATTTTAAAAAAATTCCTCCTCTCGGCAAGCTGGAAGACAAAGATAGATTCCTTTACATCTAAGTTACCAACTGGCAACAATAAATTGCTGATGTTAGAAACAGTCAAAATAAGGGCTTGAAAATCCTTTTCAAGCCTCTAACTTTTAAGACATTGCAGTTATAGAAAAACTTTAAATACAAAAGTTGTTTGTTTTAATAAGGGACAAATTTGACTAATTGGATTTATTTTTCTATCTTGAATATTAAGAAAGTTACAGCGAAATGAAAATCTTTCCTCCCAACATTTCCATCCACTTTGTGCTAGACGGACCATTTACGAACTCCTCCAAGATTTTTACATATCTAACAACATATTCAAAGCCTGTTAAAATCCAAACAAAATTACTCTAGTTATTTTGTTCACAAGATAACATGGGTAAAGCGTTAAACGCGTATCTATATAAACTTTTGAGAAGATTGGCTTGGGGTTCTAGGGGCTGATTGTTGATGATGATGTCGTGTCCGCGTTACCAAGAAAAGGGGGTGCAATAGCTTCTCTGAGGGTAAAGACCCCTGAGCACCAGAGGGCAGAAGTCTGACTTCTAGCTCATATGAAGATGAAACTCACACTCGCTTGCACAACCCTTTTTACAGGGGGGCACATTCACAGATAGAACACAGATAAAGAACAACCATGCCCAACCGGGATTCGAACCCGGGACGCCCAGATCACGGGGAAGATGCGCTACCCCTATGCAAGGACGCCGGCACTTCGATTGTTAAAGAACTGAAGAAATTTTCCAGAAATCTTGTCATGAAACCATCGCAAAAGGTAGTCTTCCTATAGGAATCTACCTAAAATTAATGGAGTCGCACCAGCACATTAGGCATAGCATACAAAATAAAATAGCTAATATTTACTATTTAGTTTGGGAGATGAAATCTATTTACCAATAATTTTAATAATTTTTTTATATATGGATTTCCAAAATATTTCCTAAATTTAAGCTAATTATTTAGAAAATATTTAAACTCCTCTTTCCCATACACACGCACCTTCCCAAACAGCTTATTACCTTATTGAGATAACCTAACTGTTGTATAATTCTATTACTCCGTTTAGAAATAATACCGATGATTTAAAAAAAAAATGCCAAGATAGCAGGAATTGCAAAAGCTTTTTAATGTATATTTCCAGAATACTTCCCAAATTATTAAGCGAAATCCCAAATGTTAATCATTTATCAAAGATCCCCCCCTTCCCCTTCTGCCACACACGAACAGCATATTAAGTTAACTTATTGAGATATCCTAATAGCCTTATAATTCTGACTCAAAGGTAAATGCATCAGCGGATGAAAAGACTTGTGGCCGACCAACAAAAATTTAATTAGCACACCTCTAGCAACTTCAATACACCATCCTTCACAATTTCGGAACCAACCCTATCCTCGGATCAATTTCCTCCCCTCCCCGGCTAAACACCCTACGAAACTCCACACCCAACCAACTATCGTGCGCTACTGGACAAGAATGAGGGGGGAGGACAATGTGAAAGCGACCCCCCTCCTTCCAGTTCCGAATTCGCTAATAACATGTTCCCTGGGCCGAACAGCTGTTGCAGAACCATCTGTTCAGCACTGCTTGCCCCCCTCCCCACGTTTTCCGATCAATGCCGTTGTTTATCGAATGGTTGAAGGAGGGGGAGGGGAGAGGAGCGAATAAAAGAGGGGGGGGCAAAAGGTGGGTTAGTCATATCGCACACCCCTTCTACACAAATCTCTTGCACGAGGGTTAGAATTTATTCATTATGCGTTGGAGATTTTTCATATTTTATAGGAGCCAGAGCGTTTTGAAGCAGAAAAGAGATGAGCGTCTAGCTGTGCAGAAAAGGAGCCAAAGTGTGATTTGATTTAGAAGGCGGGAAGAGCTGGCTGTTCTTTGGTTTGAAGCACGCCGAAGAGAAGTACAGGCATAAGGAATCGTAAACTAAATTAGATTTCTCGCGTTTGAATTGAATGTTTCTGTTCTTATTAAATTTTGCCGGCGGATTTAGCGAAAAAATAACTAATCGGCGAGTAGTTCTCTCCGAAATACACTATTGTATAAGTGTTTCATTAAAAAAAAGTTTTTCCGATCCAGTTTCCATAAACTTGTTTTTTTTTCTAAAGTTAAATAAAAATAAAAAAATTAATTTGTTCCATTTTTTTTTTCTTTTGCTTAAATATATTTTGTCTTATAAGAATTTCTCATTTTAGAAAGCATTCAGATCCTTTGCCTACATTAATTTTGTATTTTCAAATGCTGCAAGAACATTTCCTAGATCTTAATCAAATGTGAGAAAAGATTTTTTCCAAACATCATGTTCACATTCATGCTTCAAGGAATTCAGATTCACCGATCTCTGGCAAAAAGTATTTTATTCTTTTTATGCAAAAAAATTAAATCTTTACTACCTAATCATATCTAAATTTCCACTAATTCCACCAGATATTTTAGCATTTCCATACTAAATCAACCAGATTTTCATTGTGAATTTTGAGAGCTATTGAAATCAGCGTTATTTGAAAAGTTCTAAACTTGAAAGAGAATATAGGGAATGAAACAACTCAATTATCTGATTAACACCCTTATGTATTATAAAGAAGTTCGCGACTTTCCATACGATTTCGCCAACTATGTTATAATTGATTGCTTTTAAAGAATAATAAACTGTTATAACGACAAATTAGGTTACATTATTACACCAATGCAAATAAACAGTAATCACTATGTTGAATATTATTAAACTTTAGAAAAATAAACCGTATGATTGATAGATCTCAGTTCGTTTCATTATATTGATATATATTAAAATATCGTTCATTATTATACAACTGTAAATAAACAGAAATCCCTCGGTTGAATATTATTAGCTTAAAAAAAAATCTGACAATGGAGAGTCAAATTATTCTCAAGGCATTAGCAATACATTAAATTCGATATTTTATTACTAGTTTTTTTTATACAAATATATATAATCTAAATTTAGTTATGCTATGATCTGATTTAACATTTTATTGAATGAAGTTCTTTTACTTACTAATTAAATAATATTCTTTTTTTTGGGGGGGGGTATCTTTTTAAATTCATAATCAAGTTTGGATAAATTTTAAATGTACTAAAAAAAATTATTTAATATTCATTTAGTTATATTAATTTTTTTTACTGCAACATCCAATGTCGAAAATTCTATAATTGAAGGTATAAATGAATTTTTGATTGAATGGGGAGTTTTTTCACTGGAACATAAAAACAAAGCACAAAATATTGGTAGTATCCTCCAGTTTCATGCAATCATTCTGTGTTTATTTAAATCAAAATCAGCAATCAGTAAATCATACATATAAGTTCCAACTCACTTATAATATGCCCACATTAGATGCAGAGATATCGGTTTTCAGTTACTCGCGATCGTTCATTGAAAAAAAAAATTCACAACCTCATTTTCCCTCAATATTTTCTGCAACAAAAAAACCAAACGTTTGACAATGTTTGTCAGTTCGAATGTCTTAAAATCGAATTTTTAATTATTTTACATTATTAATATCGAACAGTTGGATAAATTGGCATGTTATAAATTTCGCAAAAAGACTAATTACCTAAAAATTACCACAAAATGATATTACATGATCTTCCATTCTTTACCTTCCTTAGCTGGAACGTTATTTTAAAACCCTTGCTATTGGTTGAAGCGAGAACATAACATCCGCCTTGATACAATTTCCCTAAATGATGCGCTTAAGTACTGTTCTGTGGTTTTAAACTTTTCGCGATTTATTTTGACTATGCTGGTAGCTGGAAAAGGAAGTCATCTTTTTTTATAGGCTACCGCAGAGTTAGGTCTTTAAATCAAGCGATTGGTACAAAACCCGTGTTTTTCACGTTACATTCTCCATCATGCGGTAAAACATAATTACTGCCCTCATGCTAAGAATTCCACAAATTGTGGAGTGGAGTTCATATTTTAAGACAAAGTAAGCGGACAACCCCTATTTTTGTACCGAAATGCTTCAGGCGTCATGAAGTGTTTATGGAAATTTGTAACTCCCGGAAAATAGGACTGTGTTTTGTTGTTATAGTTAAGAGAGTACTAAAGTTGATTATAAAGCTAGGTTGTGATATAAAGCTATACATTATATCACAACATTTAGTTAAATAGTTTAAGATATGGTTTTGATATTTTTAAATGGAATTTAACAGATATTGTCTTTAATAATTTTTAGATATTTTATAGATATTTCTTTGTCACCATTTAATTTCATGATGATGTTTTATAACTCAAAGAAGCGAAGAAATAAGCATTACGTTATTCCTCGGTAATGCGGTTAATAGAACTGCTATTGAGTTTTAATTGCGAAAAAGTATCTCTAGTATCTTTGTCAGTTTTTATATTTTCCAAATATTCGATGCAGGGTGATATAAAATTGATTTACCTAGGTTACCAGTTCCCAACCTGCGGAACGAAAATTGAAGGTGATATGAGTAAATGTGTTTTCTCAACTTTACTTTTCTGTAACGTAAGTACAAAAATAAAATGAATGTAAAAACTGACTTGAAGTTGAAAAGTTTTGAGCAGTTGAAGTTTTGAAAAGTCGAAAACTGTAAAGTTTTTACCCAGATATTGACTTTCTCGTAAGGGATTTAAAAAAAAAAAAATCGATATTTTTAATTAAAAAATTTTTTTTTAATTTTAAATCACAATCTCTAGTTTTTGAATTTTTTTTATATTGGGGCAGCTAAGCAGCGATAAAAAAATTTTGCTTTATGAACAATATTTATTTTTATTTCTTTATCGTAAGATTTACTAATTATTATATGCATGACTGTGTAATTGTTATTATGTGTTTGTTTTTTTTACTTACACATTTAGTTAGAGGTCCTCCAAATATTTTTTAATGCTATAAGCGATCTTTACAGCCAAAAAAGATTGGGAAATGGTAATCTAGATCTCTCCATTTTTAAGACTATCATATTAACAGATACACAAACGTAATTCTCACAATGTGGGAATTCATCAAAATATCGAATGAATAAATTTTAACGTTTATAATACCTTCTGTTTATATACTTTAAATTCCAGAAAGTGAAAGCCATGCCATAAAATGCAAAATAACTTTTTGCTTCATTTATCGAGAATTCTAGCGCTGTAATTACATGCTTTGCAACTGACCGCCATTTATCGCATCATCTAAAAATAAAAACCTCCTCGTCCGAGCACAGAACCTGGCTGTAGACCTCAAAAGCACTTTGATTATGAAGCACGCAGCGCAATCTCCCCCCAGTAACCCTTTCAGAGAAATCCTTAACAAATGGCAAGCTAATTAAAAGCAGCATTCTCTGCGCGGCAACCGTTTATCAAACATCAAATCATAGGACCTGAAACTCCGCCTCCGAATTAGGACCCTTTGGACTAATTATTGACATCAAAGCCCAAATAAACAGAGAGCGGCAGGAGTCTCGAGCGCCGGGCGAGCGCCAAACCACTAATTATTAGCTAACTGTAAAGAATGTTCTTCTGCGGACGATCGCCAACCACGCCTGGACGCGAACAGGTAAATTGTGGTGCCACGAAATAGGCCCGCCAACCAATCACTCCTCCAGACAGCCTCCTAGCAGTTTCTTATACGAAGCGTTAACTAAATATAATGGTAGGCAACAATGTATTTTAGTCCTTTGCAAATGGTGCCTGTTTTACTTGTAACAATACTTGGAAAATATTTCAGATTTCATGCGATCTATCTTTAAAAGTGATAAATGCAACTTTTTTTTGTGTGTGTGTGTGTGTATGTTATAATGTATAGTTACTAATGATGTGTTAATCTTCTAACACAAACCAGCCGGAATATCTTCCCAAAATTTTCCCTAATAAGAGTTTTATTCCAATTCTTCACCGCATAAAAATTCTGGATATTTAGCGAAAAGGAAATGAGAGCACCATGAGAGCCCAAGATTTTTTTTTATTTTTTTCAGAATCTTGAACATGGGTATTTTGTGCTTCATTATATTAGAGAAACCTATTTCTAGTATGTATCTTAGACGCCTTCTTTGACAAGCGATTAAAATCAAAATGATTCAGAGCTACAATTTTAGTAATTTGGTTACAAATTATTTTCATTTTTTTAAGTCGTATTTACTACTTTTTTTCACATGGAGTCGCCATTAAAGGTTTAACTTTAGTATCGATTTTGTTTTGAACTATTAAGTTGAAGGTATGATGATCAAAAATATCAAATTTGCAATATTGATTCAAGTAAATCCAGATTGTTGTCATTAATATTTTTATCTTAATAAATGTGTTTTATCTGTTCAAATTATAGCCTTGTTATTCTTTCACTAAGTTATGAAGTACACTTCAGATAGACTGTAAAAAGAAACGGGAAGTTAAGATTTCTTTGTATTTGAACACAACTCAATGTACTGTATCATTTGATTAGCCCTTTTGTTTGTTAAACTTGGTGTTGTTTTGATTGTTCACAGCACATCAGTTTTTATTTTACCGTGTATTTGTATGCTAATGTACAGAGCGAATATAACGGTATGCTGTAAATTCAATGCAACTTATCTTTAAAAAAACTTCAGATACGAACAAGATGACTGTTCAAAACTTTGAGCAAAGACATCGGCAGCTATTTCTGAATGTGTTCAGAGGTATAATTTTTAAAATCTTAAATATATTTAAAATTAAATCTATTATAAAAAGTACACAGGCGCAAACTAAAAAATTTTTGGCAAGCTGTATGAGAGTGCCATGCTTCTTGCAGCAATAACCAGTTATGAAAATGAAAAATCTTTCGATTCCAAGTACTCCTTTACCCTTTAACAGATAAACGTTTTCTACTATATAAGCTAACCCCCGGGGGGCACCTCGAAATGAGGATGAGATGCTTCCGGCATGGTGGTTGGATCTCGCCACCTTGGAGGGTACACTAATAGATGGGGGATCTGACTCCTCCCCATCGATGACGGGACGTACTTCCCTCGGGGAGGGTTAGGACTCAACCACAGTTCCCGCCAGTGTTGCTGTTGCGGCGGTCCGGTCATTCAGCCTTATGTTTAAATCCGTGTGCCTTCGTGGCGGGTCGGAGAGTCAGTTGGTTGACTTCTACTATATAAGCTATATTTGTTTTTATTCTAAAATTCTTAAGCTGCGTTTCTGATGGCGATCGTTTTTGTCAAATACTTCGCGACCCACGAATTTATTACCAGCCATTTTTCGTTAATCGTAATTACAGATAAAACAGTGAATCAAAATAAAGGAGCGCTAATTTATAATAAACGAAAGCAATTTAATTAAATATATTGGTTTACAAGATTTGAAGTGAATGACTACATGAATATTTTAAATCTACAAGACTTTGAGTAACTTCTACTTATAATGTTGCAAAATCTAATAGAAACTCCTGCTATCGATGTGTTTTTCATAATTCCAAAATTCTTGTACCCCATCCCATTCCGAAAATCGCAATTTCAGAATTATTGTTAGGTAATCGATTGTTAAAAGGCTTTCAAAAAGGATTTTGCAAATCCACTGCACTGAAAATACGTTATTGCCATTTCAAAATACAATGAATAATGTTTCATTCTGTTTAAATAAAAACAGACATCTGTCCGTTAACAGCAGTGCATAGTATCAACCCTGTGGGAAACCGAAACCAAGATTAGTACTGAAACTCAAATTTCGAACAACCCTGAACAGCCCCTAAATTACAACCTGTATGGGATCGAATTCACATGCAAATGAAACAAATAGTACAAAAATAGACTTCAGTGACATTGTACATTGGCCCGATTTTACCTTTCCAATATGTTAGGTTCATGTATGAATAAAAAAAGCAAAGCCTTTGTCATTTTAAGTCACAAATGGACCGGATGTTGAATGCTTTCTTCGCTGGGTGAATTGAACAAATTGCTCTTTAATGGACCATGCACATGAAAAGCAGCTAAAATTACAGAAAGGGTCCAACGTACAGTGTAAGTACATGACACACGGCTCATTTTTGCCGGGTAATCACCGAATCGATGTACTTTGGGCACCGAAACGATCACGTGCAACGGCGTGTGAGGATAATACACGCTAGTTTTTGCGAACACATTTTTTGTTTTGAAAAAATTTGCAACTTTTTTTTTATTGCACATCTGTGTTGGTGAAAACGCCAGCAAGTAAACCCATTGCAAATCTATGTACAGTTTTTTTTTCTACCCCGGTCATTATTTTTTCATTTCTTTATGCCTACGTTTTTTGGTGACATTCTGACAAGTTTCAACTACACGGTAGGATGGCTTTACCAGATGAGTATTTAATGATGGTTAAGTGCCTTACGGTTTGACTGCAGAATGCGATCCGTTCTTGATTATACCAGAGATTTCTCAATCATTGCCGTCGTGGACTGGAGGAAAACACCGAGGCTAAGAAGAGGGATGGCCTTTTTTTTTTTTTTTTTTTTTTTTTGCCTTCTTTAACCATCTTTTTCCTTCCTCCTCGGTGGGTGCGAAATTATTTTCTACCTCATTTAGAACAATACGCTCTGCTGCTTCGACTAAGAATGTGGTTCGGAGTATGGTTTACCTCCTCTTCTTCCTCTCGAAATAAAAATTAAACTTTTCATCCGTAAAGAAGGAGAAAAAAAAAAAAAACATTCTATTCAGAACGAAGAAAAGGGAGTGCTAGGAATTGCAGAACACCCGCCGTAGGTTTTGAGTATTGACATATTTCAAATCGGACTGTTCAACTGCAATTTTGAAGTGCCACCGATAAAATTCCATTTATACTACCTCAATATTGAAGCCTTTTTTTTAAATACCGTTTCCCACTATATTATCTAAATATCCATGTACATTTATTTCTGTATTTCCCTCCTCTATTAATTTCCTGTTTGTGATTATGGAATTTTTTGATCGATTTTTTTTTAAATTCATTTCCCAATGTAAATTTTTAAAATATTATACACTTTTATATTATTGTTAAAAATATACAGTTTTAGTTTTTTCAGAACTATCCGTCACTATCATTCCTACTATATTATCTGTATATTTGTTTACTGAATATTGTTATCTGAATATTGTTACTAAATATTCTGTTTTTGTTTCTAAATTTCCCTTTTTTTTTATTAATTTCACGTTTACGATTTTGGAATTTTGTGATTGGATTTTTTTAATTCACTTTCTAATGAAAGGTTTTTAAAATTTTATGCACTTGCATGTTATTGGTAACAATATAATAATTTAATATTTTCAGAGCTGTCATTCGTTATCATTCAGCCACTAATTGAATTTTTATCCCATATGATTGCCTCTTCTTATATTGTTTTGAAAGAAATAAAGGATTTTAAAACTACAGAATATTTATATATTAAATCATAAATTAAAAGCTAAAAAGTAGAATTTTTTTTTTTTTTACATTTATAAAAATGTTTTTTAAGCAACTGCTAAATTTTTAGTGACAGTAATAACATGTATATCTAATGGATATTATGGAATTTCTACATGCTTATGGTTTTTTCATAAAACCATAGAAAATATTTTTATCCAAAATATAAGTGGACTTTCCAAGAATCATTATATTAGTTGTATAAAAGTTAATTCATCTGCGCAAACCTTCGATTTGGTCATGATGTGCTTGATGAAATTTAAAATCCTCAAAAATTCTAAAAGAAGATACTGTACTATAGAATATTAATAGAATAAACTATTATATGGAATAGTTAAAAAAGAAGGAAAAAATCATATAGTGAGCAAAATTAAAAAATATTGTTCCAAGTCAATTATATATAATGCTTTTGGAATCCTGTCAACTAAATAATATGTAACATTATTTTGGTTGAAGCAGAGTGCAGGTTTGAAGACATAGACGAGACGTTGTATTTATAATTCTGTTTAATATCCATCTCGGGAAAGCAATTTATTTACAAGCATAGGAAGCGCGACACAAAAGCAGAAGTAAGAAAGAAGCGAAAAAGAGCCGAAGCAAATGATCACTAGTCTTATATAATATGGGATTTCCGGCCACGCGCCAATTCAATACACGTGTTGATCTTTGAGAAGGGAAACGGAAGTATCACTTTCATTTGATACGTAGTATTGATGGCGCATTATTTTTACAAAGGAATTCATTAAACCGAAAGTGGAATTGGATCACGAAATAAGAGAATATTTTAGAATGAAGTTACGATGGGCTAAATTAAGATAAAGTTTTGGAAATAATTTGGATTAAATTAAGAGTTTAAAATATCATTACATATTATATATTATATATATATATATATATATATATATATATATATATATATATATATATATATATATATATATATATATATATATATATATATATATATATATATATATATATATATATATATAAAATCCATTCTCTCTTCATAAAAACTATGTCATTTATTTAAAGATTTTTTTTTTTAAAAAAAGAAAGGCTACAATTACATGAGATATCAAAACACATTATTTGCTTGAATTTATTTTTTCCAGATTCGATAGTTTATTTTCTGAAATCTATGTCTTACAAGCTATTTTGCTAAGATTCCTAGTTATAATGGAAACCTATTCTCGAAAACAAATTGTTGAGGAAGATCGTTTGTTTTCAAATGTTTATTAATATAAGAATAAATGGTAATCAAATTAATCACATTCGGGAGTATTTAAAAAAATGGAGCTAAAGTGGAGTATTCAGAAGTTTAGTTATTTACTAAAGTAATAGAAACATTCTTAAACTCTTTCTTAAAGATCTGCTATTATGAACTTATTAATAATTAATTTACAATTCATTGTAATACTAATCTTGGAAATATTTTTTTCTGAATTCCATTTCCACTGTCGATGCTCATACGAAAAAGATATTTAATCAAATTAACTAGCTAATTAGTAAAATTAATCTGCAAATATTGTAATAGTGTTATAAAAAACACACAGGTGTTTAAAATTTCAATTCTAGCAAATCACAAAGGGAGCGAAAGGTAAATTTTAAAAATTTCAAATTTACAAGCATGAAACAAATCAGGTTAAATTAAAGTGTTTAAAAAATAAATTAAATGAATGAGTGGGAGAGTAATTTTCACTTACTTCGAGGTTCCCGTGGCCCGTCTACGGTGACTTTGATGGCTTTGTTGTAGGTAACCACCTGCGGTGGCGACGTGCTCACAGAAATAGTGAGAGTGAAGCTCTTTCCTGAAACATCAAAACCATATTTTAATTATAAAATTACACCACATTACGTATATGTAAATTTATGAAATAATACTTATCACAGATATGAATAAATTATTTATGAAATAGTATCGTATTACATAGATAAATTTTATTTATTACTTATATAAATAAATTTTATTTATGAAATGGCGTTCATTTCACATATATAGCATTCTTTATTTATTTGATAGAATCATATTATAATATGAATAAAAAGAATTCTAGCTTGTTAGAATCTATAATAAAAAGTAAAGTTATTATTTATTTTAATGTTATAAATACTTGGAGATCCGTATATGGAAGACAAATATTTATTCACGCATTTCTTTATGTTAATAAATATTTTATTTGGCGTAAATAAAGAATACATCGCCTTTCTTACAGATGTTAATAAAAACAAATTTAAATGAAAAAAGGATGTAGTTTTTCAAATTGCACCAAGATATTATATTATGTACTACAGAAATACTTCGAATACAGCACTATTATTAGTTAAAAAACTAACTATAATCAGCTTACTGCTCTTTTACAAAAAATATTTTAAAGACATTACTTTCATTATTTCTTTTTCATAATTTAATATTTAGTCTTTATAAACTTTTTCTGTTTCATAATTTAAGATTTAAATTAAAATATGCAGTTTTTATCTTTTAAAACACTTTTATTTAACTTGATGTGTTGCAAACTTGTAAAGATGAAATTTTACGATGGATTTTTCATTCACTTCCAAATACGATAAAATTTTGAAATTTGTACATGTCTGTTCTCTGTTATCACGATTTAACTGTTCTCGATCTCGATTTAATGTTTTTCAGAAATTAAATATTATTATTCTATTTTATTTCCGCCTAAATGGCTCCATCCGTTTATGAATTTAAAAAAAAAATCCCAAATTGATTAATATTTATAATAATGAATTCTAAGTGTAAGATAAGATTATAATCTGAATAAAAAAAAGATTCCATATTTTGATTGAGTAATAATATTTTAAATTATTATAAATTACAATAAATTTATAAACTGTTTGTACAAAATTTCTTTCATTTCTTTCTTATAGAATATATACATTTCTGTTTGCGTTATCCAAGATCAGTTTTTCTGTCTAAATCATACTAATATGAATTAAATACATTGGTGATTTCTTAAAGGGAAATATAAAAAATAATTTCTATTGTTTTTAATACTTATATAACGAAACTTTTCTTTGTCTATTTAGCCTTCTAACGTTATCCTTACTATACAATAACCGATATATGTTTTTATTTGTGGTATGTGAAATATTTCTGATTTTCTAGATAGTTTAGTACTAGCATCTATTATTCCTTTTACGATCTTTCTCTTTTATTTAAATACTGGGCCGGTTTTAGTAACCAACTTGCTTTCCCTAGCTTTTACTAAAAATATCTCACTCCCCAATAGTCATTCTAAAAATTCAAGTAACGAAAGTGCGAAGAAAGAGGAAGGCATCATTATTTAGAAATGGAGCCTCAAAATATTTTACAATCTACGCAGGACTTCATTCACTTGGCATCTTATCGCATTTCTTTTACAATGCTTTTTGAGGGAGTCAAGTCATCGATTGTTACAGAAAAGTCGGTGGCTGTCCATTCCTTTTCGAAAGCACAAAGACATCAAATGAGCCGCAACTTCATTATCCTCTATTAGCCAACCTTCCATGGTTTGACATGATGGACAACATAATAGTGTCCAAGCAAACTTTTTTACTGTCCTGATCTGTCCCTGAGGTCGGGACACAAAAGGAAGACACTTTCGGTGACAGGATGTCTGTGGATTGTTTGTGGGAAGATTGGACTCTAAGAATCGAACATACCCTCAAGCCACAAAAAGGCAATGCCGAAAAGCACTGAAAAACCACTTTGTAAGCAAGGGGAGCGCCAGGGTTACCAGAGAACAAAAGTAACGGGGAAGGCAACAAGAGACTATAACCCCAAGTAATTATCCTCCACACCCACTGAAAATATACTGCACCTGTTGACGCCAGGAAGTGTGAGGGCTAGACAACGGTCATTCAGGCCACTAACAACCTCGAAAAAATAATGCTTCTCTTTCTAAGATACTATTAGATCGTGTGTTAATGGCATAAATTTGTTAGTATGTATTTAAAACAAAAATAAAATATCAAAAATACGTAAAAGATTTATAATACAAATGTGATACAGTACACTCCCGATTATCCGCGGAATTGGATGGCGCCGCCGCCGCGGATAATCCGAAAAAAGTTAAAAATGGGTATAGCAAAAGAGAAAACAGTCATTCCAACTTTGAAAAATCGTTTTATGTACAATAAAACGTAAAATAAACAGCAGGAAATGTTTAACTAACGCTTAATATTTTAGTATATCACTCAAAACTCACCTAAAATGCATTTTGTTAATGAAAGCAGAAAAGTGCTTTGTACTTACGAAAGGCGTCAAGGATACACAGAAAAATTAATACATACGTACTATTTTAATACTGTAATGTATTATGTAATTACAAAAGCATAACTGTAAAACTACACCTTTTTGAAGAAATCAGTCATTTGTGTTTGCTTCTTGCTTTGGTAGCATTTTCTCTTTGCTAGGAAGCAAAAAAAAAAAAAAAAAAAAAAAACTTAGTGCGGCAGACGCGGATAATCGGGAGTCTACTGTATAACTTTTTCTTTAGATAATCTTTTTCTATTAACTCTTTCTTACTTAATTTTACTTATTACTTACAAAACAGTCGATTCGAAAACAATAAATATCACGAGATTATACTTAAATAATAAATCAAAATCCTGAATATGATTTAGTAGTGATAAAAATTTGAATGTTACTTCCTTCCATAAGATTATTTAATGGTTTTAAATAGAATAAATTTAGAAATTCATATTTACAGAAAATATTTCATTGAAATTTCTAAAAATATGTTGGCATCAAATGGAACTTATATTTATTACTATTTTTTAAATCTGTCATTTGTTAATTAATTTTACCATTTTGGAATCGCGAAAATATTTTCAAACTAAACTGAAGGCATCGCGAATTTTAATATATTTTTCATCGAAAAGGTAATTTGCAGCGGAAAAACTTTAAAAAAATTATTTTATAACAGTTATTACTTACTGAACATATGCAAACTGGTTTGTAACATAGAGCCTTAGCAATATTTGGTCATAGTTCGTTAAATACTTCGTTTTACTTCTTCATTTATTTAATCCTTTAGTTGGTATTCCAGTTAAAATTCAAAATAGTAATGTTCAAAAGACAATCTCGGGAGAACATTAAGCTATTATCAAAAGTAAGATATATTTCTAACGAATAATGAATAAAAACAGGAATTCTGCCCTCAGAAAAAAAAGTTTGAGAGAAGTTGTATCTTCATCAATTAAGTTTTCATCTGGAATTCTGTCCATTGGTCTCTTAAAATAACGTTATTGCTACGTTAAAAAGAAGTTTGAGAGAAGTTGTATCTTCATCAATTAAGTTTTCATCTGGAATTCTGTCCATTGGTCTCTTAAAATAACGTTATTGCTACGTTAAAAAAAAGTTTGAGAGAAGTTGTATCTTCATCAATTAAGTTTTCATCTGGAATTCTGTCCATTGGTCTCTTAAAATAACGTTATTGCTACGTTAAAAAGAAGTTTGAGAGAAGTTGTATCTTCATCAATTAAGTTTTCATCTGGAATTCTGTCCATTGGTCTCTTAAAATAACGTTATTGCTACGTTAAAAAGAAGTTTGAGAGAAGTTGTATCTTCATCAATTAAGTTTTCATCTGGAATTCTGTCCATTGGTCTCTTAAAATAACGTTATTGCTACGTTAAAAAAAAGTTTGAGAGAAGTTGTATCTTCATCAATTAAGTTTTCATCTGGAATTCTGTCCATTGGTCTCTTAAAATAACGTTATTGCTACGTTAAAAAGAAGTTTGAGAGAAGTTGTATCTTCATCAATTAAGTTTTCATCTGGAATTCTGTCCATTGGTCTCTTAAAATAACGTTATTGCTACGTTAAAAAGAAGTTTGAGAGAAGTTGTATCTTCATCAATTAAGTTTTCATCTGGAATTCTGTCCATTGGTCTCTTAAAATAACGTTATTGCTACGTTAAAAAAAAGTTTGAGAGAAGTTGTATCTTCATCAATTAAGTTTTCATCTGGAATTCTGTCCATTGGTCTCTTAAAATAACGTTATTGCTACGTTAAAAAGAAGTTTGAGAGAAGTTGTATCTTCATCAATTAAGTTTTCATCTGGAATTCTGTCCATTGGTCTCTTAAAATAACGTTATTGCTACGTTAAAAAGAAGTTTGAGAGAAGTTGTATCTTCATCAATTAAGTTTTCATCTGGAATTCTGTCCATTGGTCTCTTAAAATAACGTTATTGCTACGTTAAAAAAAAGTTTGAGAGAAGTTGTATCTTCATCAATTAAGTTTTCATCTGGAATTCTGTCCATTGGTCTCTTAAAATAACGTTATTGCTACGTTAAAAAGAAGTTTGAGAGAAGTTGTATCTTCATCAATTAAGTTTTCATCTGGAATTCTGTCCATTGGTCTCTTAAAATAACGTTATTGCTACGTTAAAAAAAAGTTTGAGAGAAGTTGTATCTTCATCAATTAAGTTTTCATCTGGAATTCTGTCCATCGGTCTCTTAAAATAACGTTATTGCTACGGATATGTATCAGTGAAGATTGCAAGATTAGATATGTATCAGTAAAGGGGTTTTACGGAATTTTGAAAAGTTTTTCTAATTAATACTTTCATGAAAAATGAAGGATTCGTGCTCGCATCCCTATGATAAGTGAAGAGAGATGATTTGATTGGCTATAAAAGTAAAATAGGTGTCAACTGTAAGATTCAATTATACTGGAGTCTATCTTACTTTTAGAAAGTGCATTATATACATAAAAATTAAAGTTGGAAACGCACAGAAAAATCATGACTCGGAAAGTGGTGAAAAAATTAGTGTAACTGGATATTTAAAGAAAATAAATGATAATTATATATTTTACAGATACAGCATAACGGATTCGAATATAAATAAATTTCCTTTATATAAAAAAAAGCCATCATTCTCTTAAGGTGCCCTCTCTGCTGACATAGGTACTAAAAATTGTAAATTGGCATTATAAGGACGAAGGAAGCGGAAGTGGTCTCTCCAAAATGTTTCTTGCGTACAGGAGAATTTAAGTTTTAGACAGGTTTCCCTTGACCTACAGAAATAAAAATTTGACGCAAAACTACAATTTCAGTCACAAAATACCATACCAAATTTGATATATTTAAGTCATTGCATTTTTAAGTTATCGCGTTAATATGCTTCTGAAAATACAAACGTATACAGGCGTCTGAAAATACAGATACTTGTTGGATTTGGCTCAAAATTTAATAAGTGTCTACAGTATAGATATTAAATCTGTGTAACGAATTTTATTCGTTTTTTAATTAGCTGGTCAAATAAAATTCCACTGAATAAATTTTCCAAAAATTTTGACAGAAACCTACAAACTGGAATTAAAAAAACCATAACAATTCTGTACGTGAATTATCTTCTGTTGCACTTTTTGAATTATCTTTGCCAAAAACAGGCAGACATTTTCTAAAAATGTGTTTTTCGAACTTGGAAGATATAAAACTTGGAGATTCGTCAAAATATCAAGTTCGAATTTTTTTTTCTTTTTGACAATTAGAAAAATTTCTCTAAACATCTTAAGGATAAAATAAAAATCGATCATCTTCTTAATATGTTTTTTTCTATTGAAATATGTGACTAAAAATTGCAAAATGACATAATAAGGATAAAAAAAGATTATAAATATAACAGATAAGCATGCATTGATCTGAAGCTTCCAGAAAGGCTCAAACATCAAAATATTTTGTTGTCTTAACTTTGTGACTTTCAAATCAGAGGGGATGAAAAAAGCAAACGATGGCGTGCGGACGAAAAAGTATCCTTATTTAGGAAGGCAATCAGCTGATGGAAGGTCGAAACGACATTGTCTCCCAGCCCGAAGACCGGATGAAGGGCATGAAATTCCTCCGCCACCGCAACCAACTGTTCCAAAAAGCAATGTATACACATTCACTTTCCCATCGCTCTGAGACCAATCGCCGTTATGCGATATTGGTATTTTCCCAGCCTAACCCCAAAAGTTCAATAGACGGCTTCTACTCTCCGGCGGAGTAAATCATATCCCATTTGCGCTTCCGCCGCCGCCGATCTGGAGAGAAAGGAAAAAGAGACAATTTCCCGAGACGTGGGAACTGTTTGACTTGGATGAAAAACCATTCGATAGCGTCCCTCTGAATTAGCGAAGAACTTTTCGGGGAGGGCAGGAAAATAAGACCTAATAAATAAGTGAAAAAAGAGTTATGGAAATCAGAACATGGATTTTGTTCATAATTGGGGGATCATTCTTAAATATTTGGATATTTAGCAAAGTTCTTTTTTAAAAAAAATGTGTTATTGAAGGGTATTCGACAAAATTTGTCGGGAACATAGAATTGTGTTAGTTTTAGACCTTAGGGAAATGGAGTTCTCATTAATATTTTGATTACTAATGGAGCATATGTGACACTCATATTTTAAAATTATTGCATAAAAAATTACTCTGAAACTCATTGGTATGTATATTGTAGAACACGAATGTGCGTATGTTACAAAACAAGAATGTGTGTACGTTATAGAACAAGAATATGTATATGTTACAAAACAAGAATGTGTGTACGTTATAGAACAAGAATATGTATATGTTATAGAACAAGAATGTGTGTATGTTATAAAACAAGAATGTGTATAGAACAAGAAGGTGAGTATGTTATAGAACAAGAAGGTGTGTATGTTATAGAACAAGAAGGTGTGTATGTTATAGAACAAGAAGGTGTGTATGTTATAGAACAAGAAGGTGTGTATGTTATAGAACAAGAAGGTGTGTATGTTATAGAACAAGAAGGTGTGTATGTTATAGAACAAGAAGGTGTGTATGTTATAGAACAAGAAGGTGAGTATGTTATTATTGGCATAAAAATTAGTCTGAAACTCATTGGAATGTATACTGTACAACAAGAATGTATGTATGTTATAAAATAAGAACAGAAGTATACATTTCAATTCAATCAATCATATTGTACTTTAGTTTGCAATAAATATTGATTGAATAAGATCTCAATAATCAACTTTTATGCATAAAAGGGTGATTTTTGATTTTAAGATTATTGTATTCCAGTTTCCGGTTTAGAAATCACTGAGGTAAAGAAAAAAATTATTCCAAAAAGCAAATTGGGACATATTGTCTTCATTCATTTAGAAAACTGGGATTTTTTTTTAAAATCCATAGTCAAAGAATTTTAAAAATTCGAATTCGAGTTTAATAAAATCAGCTCTTGCTTATATATATCTCATGCGCCATTTCAATTTTGCCATCATCTAAGGAGTCATCTGATTAAATAGATGTCTAAATCTCAGAAGTAGCAAGTAATGTCTTAAATTTGTATGTTACAAAACAAGAAGGTGTGTATGTTATAGAACAAGAAGGTGTGTATGTTATAGAACAAGAAGGTGTGTATGTTATAGTATGTGTATAGTCTTCATAATCTTAAGAAAATACCAATAAAACTTTCATTAGTATGAAAAATTTTAATTTAAATAAAGGCTTAAAGTTAAATTTTTTTTTTGGAAAATTGGAATGATAATCAAATTTATTTGAAATTGCTATTCACTTTGATATTCCTTTTGCTATTTTTATTATTTATATTATATTTCTTCTGTAGAATTAATATATAATTTTTGAGTAACTGAAAAAAAGCTGTCATTATAAAAAGAAATGTGTTTAGATTTAAAAAATAATTACCTAATAATGAAAAATGTGTCTTGAAAATAAATAAATCTGTCGCTTCAAAATAGTAAAACTAGCGCAAAAGAAATTTAAAACAGAATTATTTTAATGCAAGAAAATCGGATAACGAAAAATGCAGATGCAATAACGTAAATACAGCATAATAAATTCGGAAATAATACCGTTTTAATAAAAATTCAGAATATTGAATTATCAGCCCGGCAATATTTTTTATAATTTCTATACTTTACCCTTTCGTGTGCTGGGAATCCACCGTTATGACAGAGTTAGATGTCCCATATGGTAGGTGTTAAGATCAAATAAGAGAAAGAAAATCCACTTTGATATCTAAATCTAGCGAAGATATGTTACACATAGGAACTTTTTTGTAAACTATCGCCAAAAAGAAATATTAAAGGAATATAGAACTTCATAGAAGTTATTTTATTTTTAAGAGATGTCTTTAAAATATTATAATTAAACTTAAATGCATTTGAAAGGCGTTTTTTCCCCCAGTAAATCCTTTCATGTAAATAAATCCTTTATTTACATGAAATTATATCACAAAAAAGATTTTTAGTATGTTGTAAGGATTTTTCAGTTTTATTTATTAATACATTTTTTTGAATGAATAATTTTACAAAAAGTTTCGGTGACAGAAATTTTTGTTGAATCGTGCAGACTTGAAAATGTTAAAAAACTCTACATAATTGCAAAAAATCTTTAATAATTATATAGATTCAATTAACTTTACCCTTTATAGAGTAGATTCGACCTTTCTATAGAATAGATTTGAAGCAAAACGGGAAGAAATAAATATTAAGACACTGAAAAGCTTCAAAGGATAATGAACGCTATAAGTAATTGGCAAGCATTCGGCTTTTGTGCCGAGAAAAGACACAAGAAACGCCTTGTTTACCATTTATCAACGATCTAGTGATATATAAATGTCCATTAAGGAAGATAAAAAGGAACTCAAAGCCGAAAATTCCACCC
This sequence comes from Argiope bruennichi, assembly GCF_947563725.1. Classification (NCBI taxonomy): domain Eukaryota; kingdom Metazoa; phylum Arthropoda; class Arachnida; order Araneae; family Araneidae; genus Argiope; species Argiope bruennichi. The sequence continues at coordinate 111,203,701 of NC_079153.1, read as the reverse complement.
GTTGGCAATCTGGATTTCATTTACATTAAAACCAGGTCCGACAATACTCCCTCAGATGACAAGGTTTGTGAAATAAACTCCAACTTATGTCCAGCAAGAATTATGTCGGAAGATTTAAAAAGTTATAATTTTTCAATGGTTCCTATTTTATTTCGGTTTTAAAATAGAAAATTATATCTAACCTTTAAAACTTTAAAACTACATAACACTTCATAAGTATCTCTTTAAGACATAAGACACTTCATAAGTATCTCTTTAAGACATAAGACACTTCATAAGTATCTCTTTAAGACATAAGATACTTCATAAGTATCTCTTTAAGACATAAGACACTTCATAAGCATCTCTTTAAGACATAAGACACTTCATAAGCATCTCTTTAAGACATAAGACACTTCATAAGCATCTCTTTAAGACATAAGACACTTCATAAGCATCTCTTTAAGACATAAGACACTTCATAAGCATCTCTTTAAGTATAAGACACTTCATAAGTATCTCTTTAAGTATAAGACACTTCATAAGTATCTCTAAGTATAAGACACTTCATAAGTATTTCTTAAATAAGGAATCTTATGTAGCAGAAGGCTCAACTGACTAAATGGCAAAAAACTGATTAATAATCTATTATTTTAAAAACAGGTTTAAAAATTCGTCTGTCTCTTCTAATTATGAATTTATTTAAATTTACCACATTTTTTTGAAAAATCAAAACAATTTAATCTCGGAAAGTTCTGTTTCAAGTCAGAGGGCAAGGAATTTCAAAAATTTCTCAAAATTAATTGCAATTTTTCCCAGTCTTGTCAAGTTTTGCATGCTTCTATCATTTTATTTGCAAAGACGGAGACATCGATTGGATTCATTTAACATTTCACCAGGGTTTGAAAAAAAGGGGGTAGGGGAAGAATTTGAAAAAAAAGTTTTCAGCAGGCAAAGAAAATGGTTCATTCTCTAATTCGAATAACTCAGTCGAAAACTTCGTCCGAAGTCGCGCGCCCAAATAAAATCTGTTCGCTCTTCGCCATTCACAGAAAAGGGCAGGGGAGAAGGGGGGGGAGGAAAAGTTGGGCAATTCTGCTTTATCAACCACACTTTGCGTCTCAATAAGACTCGGATAAGAAAACGGAAAACGAAAACAACCATTCAAATACAAAAAGCAAACTTTCTTTTCACAAAAAGGGAGACGCAAGATAAAGTAAATGAAAGGAACGAAAAAAAAAAAAAAAAAGTGGGGGCAAGGAAAAAACGCAAAAAAGAAACCTCCCCTCGTCATGCTAATTCACTTTTGTTCTGTAGCAGAAGAAAGCTTCGCTGATTTTTAAGCTAAACACTGGAGGACGCAGCGTATTCCGCAGAGCTGAGTTGAGCAGCGCGACTGCTGCTCCCGTGTAAACGGCACAGAATTATAATTCAATTATGCGACAACGTTTACCAGCAATCCCTTGGGGCAGTGGGAAAGGCATTGGGCATCGCTAGCTTTTGCATGTAATTGAATTTGTATCTAAAATTCGGTTGATCGCGTCTCTGTATTTATCTGAATCCCTGCCCACGGATATATACTGGACTGAAAAACCTCTTATTGTTCTATTCCACCCATTCCACTTTTACTTATGTTGGTGAATTCTTAAGCAGAACAGTTATTTCTTTGCGTTCTAGAAAAACAAAATGAAGAAAAGGAACAAAACGAGAAAAAGAATCTAAGAAACAAAAATCACCTTATTTCTGGATCAGTGCGCTTCAGTTAGAACATTAATAATGGAAAGTTTAATGCAATTAATATCTGGCATCGTATGAAAGACTTTTCCCTTCAGTTGATGTTCTTTCCCATTCCTCTATTTTATCTACAAATTAGATATTTAATAACATTACTTTCTTTTTCGGTCTGTTAGTAAGATTGTACTGAATAAGAATGTTTTTTTTTCTTCCCTCTCTCTTTGTTCTGCGTATGAGATTCTTCTTTCTTTTTTTTTTTTTTTTTTTTCTTTTTGTCTATCTCATATCATGAGGTAGAATCATTGATTCTATTAGTTTTTTGTACGCAGACTTTATTTTAAATTAAGAAAGAAACGAATAAGTTTGAGGCAATACTAAAGAACGAAATTGAATTCGCTTTGCTGCCGTTGTATTTAAGGGGGGAAAGTCAGGAAAGATTACCGGCCAGGGTTATAGACGCGAGAGAAAACTTTGAATTGAAATGCAAAATCATCTCGAATAACTTAATTTTGAAGTCTGCTGTACAATCATTTTATTTTAAGATTCATAAATTACAAACATTTTTTTCCCTAGCTTTTTTCAAAGTATTGGTACGGCAGGCAATATTAACGAAAGTTACAGATTTAATCAGAAAATATTTCATTTAAATAAAACGAACTTGAAAGGACTTTTCGATTAATTTTCAGTGTCTTTTTTTTTTTTTTTATAAGTACTAACTTGGTATTCGCATATTCTTTACGCTTCTTCCGAATTAAATATTCAATTTTCAGTCATACGTAAATATATCGCATGTTGTATAAAAGTTTTGAAATTAATTTAGAGAACTAAAATATACGATACAAAAATGAAAAAAAAAAGAAGCATTATTTATGTATTGATAATATTTATTTTCCCAACTTCTAATGGAAGCAGCTTCACATTTTTTATTTACCAAAAAGCAAAATTTACCAAACAAATTTGATAATTATTAAAAGCAAAATTTACCAGTCAGAAAAAAAATTTATTAATTTATCTTCTTTTAACAATAATTAGTAATTGTTATTCAACCATGCATTATCAAAAGATAATACATTATTTTTTTGACCAGGTTTATCATAATGTACACATTTTTTTACCAGGTTTATCATAATTTACACATTTTTTTACCAGGTTTATCACAATTTACACACTTTTTTACCAGGTTTATCACAATTTTCACACTTTTTTACCAGGTTTATCATAATTTACAAAAAACAACCCCTATTAAAAAAAAATTTCTCAACTATCGAAAATTTTCGACACTACGTATATCTGAAAAAAGTTGATTTCAAAATTCTTTTTGAAACTGTCAATTTTTCCCAATTTTTTCTTCAATTTTTAAAAATTCAAATAGCATTTCATTTTTATTAATAAAGTTTAGCACGACTCCTACACATTTAAATTGAAATTTAATTTATTTATGTGAAATCCGATAAGATAAAATAATTTGTCCAGTCCCCAACAATTTGAAATGGCTATAGGGAAAAGCAGCGCAGTGGATTATTACGTTCAATTAAGTAATCTTGAACAGCATCAGGTAACTGCTGTATTTAATCAGGATGCAGCTTTAAAAGCATTATTAATCTGTTCTTAAGTACAATGAAACTAAGCCAGAGCTGTTTAATTTCTATGAAATCTTTCTACCACTTAAGGAGGCGTAGAAACACGTGTTACGTCTTTCATCAGCAATTTGGTTGCTGTCATCGATTGTAGAGAATTGGAATGTTAATGCATTTAGCCAATTGCATAATCGCAAGACTAGGGAAAGACTTATAGGTTGCCCCCAAAAAATTACAGACATTTTTTAACGGTACTTAATTTATAATAAATAAATCCTCATAAACAAAAGAGGAAGAAAGGAAACTCTTAAACTCTATCATTCTGCTGCAACAACGTATCTTGATGACTGTCTTCCAAACCAATGGTTTGTTCGTAGAGGTCAATAGAGTACTTTGCCCGACCCCTAGAACTGATGCCATTTGACTTTTGCCTTGTGGGGAAACAGAGAACCGGCTACATTGGAAGATTTACAAGCCACAAATGAGCAAGAAGTACCACATTACCAAATGAAAAGTTTGCAAATCAACAGCCCACCCTCATCAGCGGTAAATTCAGCAGAAAGGTAATAATTTTGAACATCTGCGGTGGAAGGAATAATTGCCCTTTTTATGTACTTTTTGTAATTTAAATATTTATTATACGTGAATAAAAAGTTACAATTATTCAAACTGTGTATACATTTTTTTTATGGACACCCTGTATAAAACGAGTTAAATATTGGGACTTCTCGTATATTCTCATCTCGTATAAGTAAAAAAAAAGCATCGGAATATTCATGAATTGTTTATTCTCCACAAATCAGTTTTTCTAATAGAGGGTTCTTAAAAAATCATGATAAAATCCATTTCCATTTGATAAATTGGGAGATTGTCCACAAGAAAATCTCACAGAATCATATTTCATGCAATATTTGTACAATTTCGCCGATTTTCAGCGAAATTTCAGGGCCATGTATTTATCGAATATATTAGGGTTTCTTAAGCTTTTTATTAAGATAATTGCTTCCAATCGAAAAAATATTTTACTCTCCTATCAGTGCAAGATATATGTATAAGCTACACAAATTTTAGCTTATGGCTTTCACTTTCTTGGACTCCCCCACCCCCCCAAAAAAACTGTCCAAGTGGGTTGGTATCATACGTATTAAACTATATAAATAGACTAATAAAAGCCTTAGGTGTTTATGAGTTTTTGTGCCACTCTCATATAAACTATACGTGTTCCTGCGTGAATAACAGAAATACAGATTAGAACAAAACTATCGCGTAACTGAAGCAGTCAATTTATTTTATATGAAGAACAGAATTTAAACACTTTTATAAAGTTTATTGAATAATGAAATAATTTGATAGTGGCATTGGCGATTAAATTTCTAACGATCTCAAAATTGAAATTATGTTCTCTTTCTGATGAAATCGTTCCAGAAAACTAGAAAAAGAGGGTTGATTGATATAAACCGAAGATTGTAAAAGATAGTGCCCTTTACGATAAATAAGAACTATTTGACGATATATCTTCAATTTAATGATAATTATAAAAACGCACTTAAATCAATGTACTAATTTTTTTAATATCTTCGACTTTCCTTAATTTAGAAGTTAATTATAAATATTATAAAATTATAAAGCCCTTTATTCTTTGAATTCGCTACCAATTGTAATCATTCCTATGGAATAAAAGCTTAATTAAATTATTTAACTTGCAGACAATATTACACATAGGTATTGTCATCGAGAATATAAATGTACAACTTCAAAATTATGGGACATAAGAAAATAAGTGAAAAATCATGGCAACGATATATCTTTAAAAATATGAAACAAGTCAAGTTAAATTAAAATGCATAAAAATATATTAAATATTGAAGAAATAGGACCAGTTTTACAATTAGGAGAATCTGGTTGATTACTTGCGGTCGTCATAACCAAAGACGCAATCATCCATTAAGGGAAATTTATTAGTTTGTTGGATATCGGTATCTCACAATAAATATTAAATTCCAATATTCATTTTATTATAACTGTATTAAACATATTAATGAATTATTATTATTTCAAATTTATTAATAATATTGAAAATTGTTTTACTTTTTAAAGCAATTTGAATGTTCAGTTAATTTCAGACTATGATATATTTTTAAATTAAATATATTTAAATTTGATTTGAATACATTTGCTTTCGTATGTGAATGTATGTACATATTGGCAAAGGACACATAAATTGAAAGAACTCCTAAAAGGCAAGATATCCTACCACCCACTGTTCGAATAAGAATATGCTTTAAAAAATTTGTTATCTTCCCAGTTTTCTAAGCAAGTCTAGTTCAGAATTTCGCATTAAGTTCAATTCCCGGATCTTTATGTCTTTATAGCTATTTTATAGTAACTGACTTAGCCATGAATATTGGTTGTGTTTACTTTCAATTAAATCTCTTACGCAAAACTTTAGGTCAGTAATTTATACAAGAAATTTTTTTTGCGCATAAATTTATTTTTAATAAACATTAAAACTGCTATTTTATTAGCCTTACACCTGTTTTGTTCATTGCGTGTATGAAAAATCCTAATAGATTCAAATCCGATGACATCAAAATGATATAAAAAGTCAAATTGTCCGGTAAAACTCTAGCGGTAGTGTAATTTCACTTTCTTATTCTCTATATAAATTATACAAATATGAAAAAAATCTTTTTTCATAATAATGGAGGAAAAAAAAATCACGGCATTAAAAATTTGACGCAACAACAAAAATAGTCTAAAATTTAAATTGACAATAAAATCTTTTGTTTTTTGTTTTTAAAAATTACCAAGATTCTGAGCAAGCTTGCCTGAAAATAAAATTGGATCAGTAAAAAGACTTTTCTTTTAATTTTAATACAAAAAAAAATTTTGTACAATAATATTTTGGCGAGTCAAATGTGACATTTTGCCAAAATTTATTTAATTTTTAATAATTTCTTTAAATCGCTTCAAGCTGCACATTTCACTTCACAAAATGTATCCGATTAATTCAGTAGTTTTAGATTTTATGGACTGTCCTGCCAACACACTCGCATACACATTCATCTTTATTATTTGTAGAAATGAGACGATAATCAAACGTTGATAAACTAATCATTCCGCTACAAAAACTAGTCACCTGCAAATCTTCATAATAATACATGAACTAACTCACCCTATCATCAATCAGAGTCAATTAATATTTTCAATTCAGTGTGTGTGTGTGTGTGTGTGTGTGTGTGTGTGTGTGTGTGTGTGTGTGTGTGTGTTTCTCCTTTTTTCGAAAATGAATAATTAATAACAGATAAAGGAGGAAAGCGAAATCTGTTTAGGATACTTATATTCCATTTTGAAATATTTCACTGAAATGTTTTTATTTTTCAAGAGGATTTTCCTAAATATTTTTGTTTGCGGATATGAAAGAATCCAAGAGGAGGTGGTGTGGCTTCGATTCCAGTATTATTCTGTGCACTGCCGGATTTACGTATAAACTACACAAGTCATGGCTTAGGAATTTTGAAACATATTTTATCCCCAGGGCCAGATTAAATCTTCCTGGGGGACCCTTAGGCAATACAATTCTCCGCATCTTTTTCTTTCCTCTAAACTTTCAAAATCTATTTTAATATAATATTAATTAGCGAATTCTGACATCAACAAGAAGCAAAACGCTTATTGTCAGATCCATTTCTAAAAAGTTTTTTTTTTATTTATTTTTTTTTTAATATATCGCGTTAAAAAAAAATGCGCGATTGAAATTTAAAAATAATTTTTAAGCGAAATAGAAAAACAAAATGTTACGCATTTTAAATAATATTTCATTAATTGTAGGATCGGACATTTATTAAAGTTACGAAGCTCCGCGTTTATTTTTGTCTAGAACTATATAATAACATAAAATGAAGCTTGCAGATAGAGGGCAATTAGAAATGTTACTAGAATAATGTTCCAAAATTAATTTAAACAATACTTGATTTTAATTTGCTTAAATTAGATACAAATAAAAAATAAATACCATAAACGAAAATTTTGAGAGCGTGAGGTCTTCTACAGTTGTGAGAGTTAGATAGTTTCCTACGTTGTCTATTTAATAATAATCAATGTATCAAATAATCATCTATGATAATTTGGTTGAAATAAGGGAATGATTTGCTTGATTTTCAAACAATAAAGAGACCAAATTGCGCCGTCACAGCACAAAATTTCGTGGAGACAATAAAAGAGTTAAATTTTCAAACAGATTTTCTTTTGAGATAAAAAACAAACATATATTATGATTTAAAAAATTTTTATTTGCGAAATCTTATTTTACTAAAAATATATATTTGTAAATAAAATGTAATGTTTCAAATTGTGAAAAAAATTGAAGAAACAAGAGCATTTCTTCTAAATCAAAACTGATACTCAGACGACTTTATCTAAATACCATCAATTTATCATGAATTGTCTAAGGAGCCGATTTCCAATATACCTTTGTATAAACGCACATTTCTAAAAGAAACAAAACATCGAACATCATTTCTAAAATACTTTTAAACACTAAATTTGATATTAAAATATACTGTATTTGTACTAGATCGTGACATTGGATGTCTTGTTTAAACAGGACCTACATAAGCTGCAATTTAGAAACATTTTTTTAATCTCTATTTTTATTTTCTTGTATTATTTTAAAGAATTTTTTTACACTGTTTCAAAGTTTTCGAAACTTACTTAGCAGGAATTCCGTTTATTATTACGTTGAAAAACTCAATTTTAAGCAATTTGCCGTTTGATTAAGAATGAAACATTCTGTTCCAAATCAATTCAGATTTATGAGGTTATGGCGCCGAAACTTAAGAGGGTAGTGTATTGAATTTTGTGGATCGCAAAGATGTAACATCTATCAGTTTTTGACCTTAATAACTCAAACATAAACTCAGCAAACGATTTTGGTTTACAATACTTTATTATACATTTTTAAATATTTCTTTTTCTGGTTGCCATTCATTCATACTTTGTGAACCAATTTTATTTTCAAATCCATGCCTTAGGCTCGAACACAAATTATTGTAACTACTGATGATGCTTTAAAAAAATGTGTAAGTAACCTTTGCAATTGTTCATCCTTCATTTCTATAATTTTCCTCAGTATTTAAAACTTACTGACAATCTAACATGACAATCTAACGAAACTCTTCGAACCATTTTTCCAAAATTAACCCAGTTAATATAAAGAAAGGGAGTTAAAAAAAAAACACAGAAAAAATGGAAAAATAAAAGCAGTTTCCCTAGCTTATTTACAAGAAGTTTAAAGCATATTTTTCAATGTACTGCAAACTACTGCTGATTCTCTTTTGAATCTGCCAATTCTCGTGAGTACCAATTCCCTTTTGAATCTGAAGAGAGTAAAGAAAACATTCATTTCCGTGAAATAAATTGGGCTGTTTTAAATCTTGAGCATAAAATTTTAATAATTCATAGTTCATTATAGCCATTTTCTTTAGTATTGAAAACTTACTTTAACCGCAATCTAATGAAACTCTCCGGGACATTTTTACAAAATTAACTAAGTTAACTTTTTAAAAAAAGGGAAAGAAAGAATGAGAGAGAAAAAAAAGGGAAAAATAAAAAGCGTTTCTCTAGCTTATTTACAAATATTTAAAGCATGTTTTTCAATGTATAACAAACTGCTGCCGATTCTCTTTTAAATCTGCCAATCTGCTCAGAAGTACCAATACCTATCCAGTCTCAATCAATTCTCTTTTGAATTTGAAGCAAGTAACTAAAACATTCATTTCCGCGCAGAAAATTAAGCCGTTTTAATCATAAAATTTCGGTAAAGACGTCAGATTAGTTTATTTAAAATTTGAAACAACACTCACTAAATTTAGCATTTTTTATTAATTATGATTTAATTTATCATTAAGTTTTAAATTACCTTTACTAAAGGAAATTATAAATAATAAGCTCACTTGTTATAATTATTGGATCCAAACGTACAAACAGCTTTTAATGATTATGATGAATTCAGTTTTCTTTTGCTAACAAATAGCTTGTGAAAGCATTATTTAGTTAATACAGGAAAAGACATTAGCATTTGAATAAACTCCCGGAACATTTGCATTTGAATTGGCGAAGTGATAAAATTAACCATTCATTGAATTCTATCAATGCTGTTTGAAATGATTATTAAAGGAAATAATACAAAGAAGGAATAAATTCAAATAGAAATTCTTCTATGTGCGAAGAATTAATTTGATAAATGCCACATAGATTATAATATAAAATACTTTTAATAAATGATTATATATATATATACGTGGGTAAGTTTTTCTAGTGAAATATTTAACATTTTCTCTAATCATCAATACACCAATGTATTTAAAAGTATTTTTTAAGTGTCTTAAGTGTACGAAATTTATTTTCAACCTCCGTTTTCATCAAAAACCATAAAATAATTTAGGGTTTTTGATGATTATTATTAATATAAATACATATCATACTTATTTGATGATGATTATTATATACCTCAAGGATATTATACATTTTTAATAAATATGAGAATATAAAAGTTTACTATCAGAAATTTATTTTGTCAAAAATTCTTCAGCATTAAACTCGGAATTCTTTCATTTAATAATATTCTTGAATGCACTTTCGATACAATTTACAATCGATATAGCTACGAACGTAAAGAATATTTGCTGATTAATTTGCATGAAAATACTGAAAAACGTAGTTTTTAAATTAAATCTCAAAACTACCCAAAATAGAGTAATTGGTATAAAATAGAGCACAATAAGAATATTTTTTGCAAAGACTTTTTTTTTAGTGGGAAATTTTATACAGAGGGGAAAAAAAGGAAAAGAATTAGTGGTTTAAGCAAATTTTAACTGCACTGTATTTAGATTGAAGGGCCCCCCCCCCCCTTTTCTTCTCAATATACAAATTAAAACATTTACCGCTCATAGTTCAAATAAACTTTCAAAATCGAACTCGCATTGTTCTAAAACCAGCTGACATTTTTTTTCTAATTTTTAATTTTAAAAAAAAATTTTTTTTTGGAGAAATAAATTACTAGCATGCATTGAACACTTTTAGATGAAAATATTCAAATCTTTCATTTTCGAAAAGAAAAGAAAAAGTTTGACTATGTTTCTCATTTTAGATTTTGTTAAATTCGTATTATCAAACGAATCTAATTCGTAAAATTATTCTGACAATCTACAAAGCTTCAATTGTAACTAATCAAGTCTGTATAGTATTCGCCTTATTCAAAAGAAATCTCACAATTCAATGATGAATATTCCTTTTAAAGGAGATTTTGAACATGTAAAGTTTAATGAATTTCACTTATTAAGACTTCTTGCAACTTTTTTTAATTTTAAAATTTCTGATAAAGGGCGCGAAAAGATTAAAAACATAATAAATTTACAAAAAAAAAAAGAAAGAAAAGAAATCTGTGTTTTAGTTTTATAGCATGACATTTTTTCGCGTCATTTTTTTATAAACTTATGTAACAATCGAACAATGTTTACGTATAAGAAGCAAATGGAAAGATCAGTGACTTTATTTTGTTAAATTAAAGATCGCATAAGTTTCAATTATTGAAGAGATTAAAATTATTCATTTTCTTTATTTATAACTGAAATCTTATTGAGAAGCATTCATATAATTTGATCAAAAGCCTTAAATATTAACGATCAAACCTTTTTTTTTTAATTCGTTTTTTGCTTAAATTTCAATGTGGACATCATATTCTCCTTTGCTCACTTCCCTTTTACCATCGAGGAAAACATTTCCAAACAAACGTTTTCCTTAAAAATATTTAACTGATCTCAAAATTGTGAAACGTATAATAAAAGCAAGCATGTATAGCTGATAAGTAAAACAAATGAAAATTTATTGATATGTCTGAAGTCAGGATTAATTTTATGAGAAATCTTTGCTTATAAAGTCTAGAAAATTTTTTTAAATAAAATTTATAATTACTCCAAAGTTATTTTACATAATCTTAATTTGATCTTTACCGCAGCTTAAGCAATTCTGGTTCAATTCTAGTTTAGGATCATTGTGTGATCTGAATGATACAAATGTGCCTTTATTAGGATTTAGAGAGTCTAATTATTTAATAGTAAGAAAGGATTTTAATTTTTCGTAGAAAGTTCATTTTTTATGGTATTATAATCGGTTTTCTAAAATTTTAACTCAAATGAATAAAGGCATTAATTCAAAAATTATTTCTATCAAAAACTTATTGAATAATTCTACCTTAATTAAAAATAGATCTCATTCATTTATTAAGATAATCAGACTAATTGGCGGAACTTAAAAATGAATGAAAAGGAAATAATTATTACCTCGACCGCTTCTGCCGACGAACCTCAGATCATTAAACTTGGCCACTTGGTTTTTGACCACAGCTGTTGCGTTTCTCAGTTCGGCACTGTAGTTTTCGTCGTTGCCGGCCTTAATTGTGACCACTGTCCCATCAGCAACCTCCGCCAAACAGACAACTTTGAAAGCGATTGGCAGAGTCTTGTTGGATCTCCAGTGATTAGGTAGGGGAGAGCACAAAAAACACGGACTTCCAGTCTTGACCAGGTCATTCGGGTGATCTGCTAATACATCATTCAACAGTCTCTCTGGAGGATACACATAGTCATTTGCTAGCGATCTGTCCGGACTAGTTGTTGTTGTCACCGGTGATCCGTTCATCGAATCAGCGGGAAGATGCATGGTTCTTTTCCCCTATGTCCTTATTATTTAAGCGTTATCTAAAGAAATCCCTAAATTTCTTTGTAGTGTCCTTGGCCAGGCACAAGAGAGCTGGCATCAACAGGCCATTGCCAACATGAATTTTAAAAGACTTGTCTGCCTTTAGCATCCGACACTTGCAGAAGAAGATTCAGCTGTCTCCTGTCAGAACCTTCGCTTTGCCAGCACGTGCGAAGTCTCTCGCATGTCAAAGCCGCAAACACAGACACGTGCGTACTTTTTTTGGTTTTCCAAGAAAGCAAACGATTTCGATCTTTATACAACTAAGTAACTAAAAGATGCAGACGATTCCGTAAGGGAAGATGAACTTGCACGGCAGGCAGTAGCAGGTGGTTGTAAAAGTTGACCGCAGTTCCAAAGTTAGCAGAAGCAGGCAGGAAGTTTTCACAGAGGCGACTGTCGCGCGCTCAAGCTCGCCGAGAACTGAGAAAAGGAAGTATAAAAGACAGAGAATGGGAGAGGCGGTATGTGTTGTGTGTGGAACAGGGTGGGGGGAGGCAGACCACGTGACTTTTCCCTCTAAACCACCACTCCCCTGTGTGGTTCACCGGCGTGTATCCCTCCGCCGGGACCGTAACACCACGCCTGTCTTCGCGACTGTCAAACCGGCTGCCGCAGATTACCGTCTGCGCTCCCCTCCCCAGCATCCAGTAACTCCTCCCTCTCTTGCGGCCCCCCACTCTGGGCTCCCTCCCGGCCCGCTCAGAGCCAAGGGAATCGATAGTGTTCGCCGACAGAACATTTTCACCCCCCTTTTTCCATTCGAACTTTACTTCGCGCCCGTTCGCAGAGAGTGAACTACTTTTTGCCTTTTCCGTGATGGGTTGAGTTATGAATGCTATGAACGAAAAGATCGTTGGGACAGATTTGGGCTCGTAGTTTTCTCTTAGTGAGAAATGAAAGAACATTTAAATATATATATATATATATATATATATATATATATATATATATATATATATATATGTGTGTGTGTGTGTGTGTGTGTGTGTAATAACACTTCATGGTGCCATGGATTCAAATATTTTTCTCTATTTTAAACAAAAAAAAAATTATTTATATCAATTAAAAATGAAGATGGGTAAAAAGATTCGTAATTAATCAAATATTTGAAAAAATAACAAGGAGTTATTTTCATTGATAGGAAACAAAGGTCGGCCTATATTTACAATTAGCATTCATTTATATTAAAGAATCATAGAAATGAAAGCGAAAGTTTTGGCTGTTTTAAATGCATTTTGGTCACTTTAATTAGAGTGGAACTTTAATTTTTCGCAAAATTAGTATGCTAATTAAAAGAAACAAATACATAATGAAGTTAATTTTTCATTGAACTATAAAAGTAAAACTGCTTTAAGTTAAATTTATTCTCAATAATTTAATTATGTATTGGTAAATTAGTTTGTAAACAACTTTTTTTACCAAAAGAAATGAACTAAAACTATATTCAACAAAATTTTCTGTTAAAACAATTATAATTTATTATATAAATTACATACATACAAGTTTGAGAGGGAAAAGAAGAATCCGTTTCTTTTCTTTGAAAATGCTAAGAAATTCATTAATCACAGTTATCATATTTTAACTCAATAAAATTTACAATTTTAAAAGTAAAGAGATATGCATCTTCACATTGTCTTCACACGCTTTTATTTAATTTTATCTATTTCCTGTATGTAATAATAAAATCTTCTCATTGAATTTCTCTCATTTTCTGAAGTACTAATGTTCTTTTTGTAATAATGTTTCGCATTTTCGTCTTCACATTGAATATCAGAATGATATTACCAATTAATGAATTAAGTAAATTTGATTCCAAATAAATGGTACTATTTTTTAATGAGTATGAGAAAAAGTTCTTTGCAAGATTAAATGTTAGTTATTTAATGAACTATATATTAAAGACAGGAAAATATAAAATCATTAAGAATTTTTTTTAGCTGCCTATTAAAGGTTTGCTTTAAAAATTGCTTTTATTAATTTTTCTTTAAAAAATATGATTTTTCAAAAAATGAAAAATTCTAATTAAAAAAAATATATATAAATTTACTAATTATAAACAATTTCATCATTTGGAAAAATATAAGTATGAATGTAGGAGAAATATAAAGCGGTCGGTTTTAATGACATTCGTTCTCTTAACATTTTTATACGATAGTTTAAAAACTCGGATCTTCCGTAAAATGAAGAGATTTAGTAAAGGCATATCCATTACTCAGTATAAATAAAACAGAAATCCAAAAATAGTTTATACATTATAGAAATCCAAGCTAACCAACAGTGTTTTTTTTTTTTTTTTTTTTTTTCCCCTCATAAATACTGCGAATGAATAGGAAAGTTACACTGGAGATTTGTGGAAAGTTAAAGTAAATAGTTATAAAAAAATAACACTTCATACCGAAAAAGAGTTTTAATTTATTGTTACTATTATAATTGAATGAAAATGTGAAGTACTCTAATCATTTTATTTATGTACCTTTGAATTATTATTCTCAATGCTTTTTAAATTGTGGGGATATTATTCTAAAAATTATTAATAGTTAATGGAAAAAATTGTTTTTTTCAGTTTTTTAAAATTTGTTTGGTGCAGATGACACCCTCATTTTAATTCGAAATAAAAGTTGCAGGCGGTAAAAGGGTCTTGACTATATGAATATTTTATGTAAAAATACCTTTTACAGTAAAAATACTTTATATATTAGAAGAATGGGTTATTTCGATGAACTTCGGTATTCTGACGTGCGCTGATTTTAATTATATATTTCTCTCATGTGCTATTTACACCAGATAGTTGTACGTTTATATGTTATGGTATTATACGCTATACGATATCACATATATTATCTGCAGCAGCTGAGATGATTAAATAATAATTGTGATCTTAATCATATTATAAGTGTTTGTTAAGTAACAAAATACTTCAAAATCTATATGCAAATATGGAAAGTAAGAAAGCCATTAAATGGAGCTCTTATCCCCTTATATAAAAGGCATAAAAATGTTTTCACCTTTAAAAATGCCTGCAAATAACACCTAATCTGATATATAATTAAGAAATTAAAAATTGAAAGGTTAGGCCAGCATATTTTGCTTTCTAATTAATACCAGCTCAAACAAAGATTTCAATGTCGATAGTTTAGAGACTATGGTTGAAAATATTTACGAAGATGTGAACATTTAGCAAACAACAGTATATAAGGGGAGCAACGAATTGCTTACCAAGCAAATTTTAAATGGAGATATTAATTCATACAATTTCACTGATTGATTTTTAACAAAATTAAAGCCCCAAGTGTGAAAATCATTTCAAAAGCAATGATGCAATTCCTTATATACATTTTTTGGTCCTGTACCTACACTCCCAAAGCGCCTCCAACGCCTGTGCGTAAAACCGCTATTTCGTAATTTGACATTTTAAGATACAAAATAATAAAAGTAAACTAGTCGGAACGATCTCCATTGAACTCTTTCGCAAATCTCTACTTTTCATAAAGGCGAGTAAGCGTGCACGCGCGTGGGTAGCATTTTTTTAAAATTTAATTTTAAAAAATAGGCTAGATTTTGATGTTTTCCCCAATAACTTCTGAAAATATTCCAGCTCAAAAGTGATTTTTACACTGTTTTGAAGTTCAAAAAAAAAAAAAAAATATCCTCCAATAATGCCAAGTTAGTTGAAAAATTCTTTAGTCTAAATTGAATTAACTTTTAAATATATTTTTAAGTATATTTCACAATAATTTCATGATTGCGAATGAGATCAAAATAGTTTTTATTGTTTCATCTATTATTTAGTCATGTGATTTGCTACCGTTGTTAAAAGGCTAAAACGGATTCTACTTAACATATATGTACTTTAAAGGACGAATAAAAGATATATATCTCTAACTATAATATCTTTAAATAGTCTATAAATAGTATCTATAATATCTCTAAACTTAGAAGATGGATGAACCACATAAAATAGTGCTACAATCTTATGGAACTGGCTTTCTTTAGAAAAGTTCATATGAGCAATGAATAGAACATATACAAGACTATTAAAATAATATGACTTTAATGTCTCACAATTCGGCGGAATATTGGACAAGAAGCTTTATCTAAACGATTTAATTGAAAACAAATATAACCAGTATCTCTGGACAGCCATCTGGTGGCTGAAGACTACTACTTCTCTAATAAAAGTGTTATGCCCTTGTATAAAATTGTGGATTTGGGGCAATGCCTTGAAAGTTTTGAGTACTCAGATGTTTATTTTCACAGATAGGGGGATGAGGTTTGGTTTGGTTTGGTTATATTAACGTCCCGTTTGGAGCAACACCAGGGTTATTTTGGGACGGACCTCGTCATTTTGAACCGCGGTCAGATGACGAGGACGACACCTGAGCTGGCACCCCCCTCTCCACACCACACCAGCGGGAGGACGTTTCGTCATGACGAATTTAACGTGCAACAGACCCCCTTACACGACGGTTCTTCACGAACCTGAAATCTTCCGGTTCCGAAGCCGAGACCTTACCACCAGGCCACTGGGGCCCCGGGAGATGAGAGTTGTGCGTTTCGCAGTAGAGTAAAGCGAGTCTATACTTTTATATCATTAAATGCTTGGCATTCGCGCGCGATCTGTGGCGCCTAATCGCTGAGATGCAGTAAATACACAAAAATCTTTCAATCGAATATGAATTTTAGCTATCGTTTTTCAGATCGATTAAGACAAAAATTTAACGCAGAGCAATGATTGACGACATTACACACCAAATTTCATTTTTTTAAGTCACCTCATTTTTGAGTTGTCGCGTTTACATATTTCTGAAAGTACAGACCGACAGACTGTCAACACCTTATTGGATTCGGTTCCAATTTTGATGTAGATCTGTATTTCAGATGCTAAATCGGTTTACTAAATTTTATACATGTAGCTCTCCTCGGTTTGTAGTTATTGCGCTAGCTTGTATTCGGAGTGCCGGACATACAGAAGTCTCGATGAATTTCATTCAAAATTTCATAGAAATCTAAAAATTTGATACAAAGGCCATATATCAAATTTCATCTATTTATCTCTAAGCGTTTTTGATTTATTGTGACCCGAGACAATATAAACTTGTAGACATTTTATGTTGTCTGTGAAGACGATAAATAAAAAACGCGCATTTCCAAAAATATTTTTTGAGGGCTCCGGGTGGTTTAAAAGGAAGAAATTCGTTAAAATCCGAGTATTTTAGTATGAAAATGGTTTCAAGGCAGTTTTTATAGTCAAGTTTAATGGCAGGGGAAAAAAAAGTTAAATATCCCCGATATAAATTAAAAAACGGAAAAAAAGAGTAAAACTTTAAAACATTGATAAAGAGGTTTTTTTTTTTTCCCCTACTGTTTTAAAACAGAGTTTTTAAGTTTTTCCAAACACTACTTTACATAAATTGGAGAAGTAAATTCACTTTGAAATATATATATATGATCCAAAATTTGAAAATAGACCATTTAAAGATAAGCCGAAAGAAATATAATAAAATTATTTGGCATATTGCATTGATGCTTTTCAAAACAAGCTTTTTTTTTTTTTTTTTTTTTCCCCAAGATTTCAAATGAATTTATCTGTTCACACGATCAACTTAAAACCTCTACATGCAAGTTCTTCAAATGATCAAGACTGAAATTCAAATGCAAAAAAATCCAGAAATCATTTTAAAAATTATAAATTACGACGAAGAAAACCTTAAAAATTATTCTTACACTCTAAAAAAAGATATTCCGATTTCTATTTAATAACTAAAATAGACATTTTAAACTGAGTGAAACAGTTTAATATTTAAGCGTTAAATGTGTTTGGTAATTAATTAAATAAGTGTTAATAATATAATAACTTTTAAAAATACTTTTATTGGCATGCTAAAAGTTAGTAAAAAAACCTTTTTCCTCTAATCCAAAATCGGGAAGCGATCGTGGAATACAAAGAAAATTTGCTAAATCGCTTATTATCGACAACCGGAATTAAAAAGTCAATGTGTGTTATGCTAAATTAGAAATAACAATTTTAGAACAATATTCGAATACTTTTAATAATTAAGAATTATATTTATAAATATTTACTCAATAAGCATAATAGAGTCACCAATTTTCATCCACATTATCGTTCCAAAATTAAAAATGAAATTTTTAAAAAAATCTTCGTGCACGAATTTTTGCGATTCGTTTTTGCAGTTGGCGTTTACAAAAAATAATTTTCGATAAATATTTAAGAATTTTCTCTTTTTATTAGATATATTATTCGTATTTGGCGATCAGCTAGTTCGACTCGGAAATTGGTAATATTTAATTTCAGCTTAACCGTTTAGTTATAATGTCATGATATATATTGCATGCTATGTCATGCAGATATTAAAGCCGTGTTGTTTTAATTGTCTTACATTTATTATTAGGTACGTAAATATTAATTTAGACGTACAACGCGATATTAAAAATAGAAATACCAAAACATTTTATTGCAAAAAACGCAAATGACAGGTTCATTTATATTCTAAACTTCGTGATGTTGTATACTCACCTTTTTATTTGTATTATAAACTACACAGATTTATTCAATAGAATCTATCTTCTGTAGCTTTCAACAACGAAAGAAAATCACTTGATTAAATATTTGATGGAATAACGAAAGCGGTTTGAATTTAAAAACGATTTCAATAAATCTATTGAAAACTAGGCAAAATATATACTTAAAAATTCAGAAATTTCACATTTGTTAAATTATTATCATAAAAATGGAATTCATAAAATTTTGAAGCAATGTAAAATTTATTTTTGTGCAATAATATTTTAGGAAATTATTGTAGAAAAATGAGATAAAAATTAAGCTAATTTCTAATTAATTCATTAAAATTATATTTTTATTAAATTTTTTGAAAAAAAATCCTATTTAGGTGCACATCGCCCTTCCTCCAAGGTATATATGCTATAGATGTCATAGATTGCAGATTTCATAGATGTAGGTCAAACGATCTGGCCTGTAGTGCGTCAACACATATATATAAACACAGACACATTTTTTTATTATTATTATTACAGATTACGGATTAATTTCCTAATCGTATTATTTTCAGTGAACACTTTTTTTTTTTCATCCTTTCATTTTGGATTTAAAAAAAAAGAATCTTTTATTACTTTAATAAAAGATTACTCTAATAAAAGCGATCTTTTCTTTATTAATTTATCATCTCAATTGCAGTCTTTCATGTATTTAAAAATTCATTCTGAAATTACCAGGCAATCTTTTTTTTTCCTGATTCACAAACTGATACATCTTATACGGAATCACAATTTAATTGGAAGTAACGAAAAAATCCATAATTAAATTTCAAATACGCTGCAAAATTGTTTTGGCATTAGGAAAATAAAATTCCAAAATTCTAGAACTCTAGTACGTCGGAGAGTGAAAAATGGGTTATAAATTGAATGGCGTTTGTACTTCATACGAAAGGCGTTAAATTTATTAAAAGAAAGTGAAAATAAGTACTTTATGCAAAAGATGGTATGTATATAGTTAAATACTAAAAGTGATTTAATGTGTCAGCTTATCCAATTAGTTTAGGCTTAATTTTCGAAGCGTCAGGTAATAAGTTTATCTAATTAATCATTCCGAAAATAATGAAATTGGTGAACTTCATTTTAATTTTCTTAAGTAAATTTCACCTTTTATATCTTTATTTTGGATGTTAAAGCATGTTTCTCCTGTAAAAATTACACGTTGAAATTGTTAAGCTAGCACAGTACGCATGTAACATTACTTTATCTATTAATACTAAGTAATAATGAAAGGGTGTGCACGTGTGATGACTTGCAGGTTAGGCCGTGTTATAAAATTTAGAATAAATATGCATTTTGGGAGGAGGGAGCATAAATGCAAATCACTAAGCGATATTCGCCTCCCCTCTTCAGAATGAGTTTAGAATATTTTGGCAGAAAAATTAATTTAACTTTAGCCCAAAATTCAAGAGATTTCTTTTTAATAATATCTGCTTAATAGTACATTTAAAAAAATCTAAACTGTTTTAAAATACTTTTTATTTGTGTAATTTTACATAATATTTCACATTTCTCTAGTAATTTCAATTTTTTTTTTCAGTGTATTCAACCATACACAGTGATATTTTAATTTTTCTATCTATTGTCTGACCAATTTACATGAGAAATTGGAAAGTGAAGTTGCATTATTACAACAGACAACATGAAATTAGAAGTTGACAACCTAACAGAATAGATGTCAAGCTCTTGAGAAATGCAATTTTAATATTTATCACAATTTGATATTTCAAAATACTTCATTTATATGGATCATGGACATCCATATCATTGAAGTCAAAATACATAAAATATTTAATTAAAAATTTTATTGACTATTGATCACCGAAAACCAACTGATCTTCAAAGACGACTCATTTGAAACCCAATAACAAACTTAAATTGTAAAATAGATATAACTTTTAGAATTACTTTGTTATTTGACATCTTTTTATAGACAATATATATTCCATAAATATTATGCATAAAATGGTTAATTATTTGAAAAGAAGTGAAAATCATCATTTATTGAATCTAATTATTTGAAAAGAGATTAAAATTTTGAAGGAAATTTGAATCTCTAAACTTTAATCAAAATGTAATCTTCCGGGTTTAAATATATCTAAATTCTTTATAATGCCTAATAACTGAAATAGCATTAAAAAGTCAAATTTAAAAGATGTTATATAAGAATTGGAAAAAAAAAAAACTATTCCGCTAATGAAATTTTATGAAAATTTTTAATAGTAAAAAAATAGCATGAGTAAAAAAGATAATGGAATTATTTAATTCTTATTTCGCATATATAATTCTCAAACTATTAAGAGTCTAACAGACCAAAAGATAAAAATTTTAATAATATAAAAATTTCTGTAATTAAATATCTATTACTCATTCAAATACATATATATACATAATTATAGCTGGGATGTAACGCCAGAGAGTTCATATTCATGAAGGGAGTCCTGGTTTACATAAAAATTAATCACCAATCGCTATAGCTTCTTCGACCGATGAAGATTCATTCCTCCAAAGTGCCATTCACTAAAGGGATCTCGCATCAAAAGTTAAAAGAAATGAGCACTTTCAGGTTTGGCCTCATAAGCCAAATAGATATTGTACGCCAAATTTAATTTTGCATCAGTTTTGTTCTATATGGAATACATTATACTCATCTTTTACGTCAAAAACATACGAATGATTCTTTCTTGGATTTCATTATGCAATTTACTGAAGGGGGAGGGGTAAGGACGTCTTAAGATAGCACAGCTGGACATTACATAATCTATGTGGTTACTTTGTCATGTGACTGTGACGTGTGTGTCGAGTCCATTCATGCTACGCAATCTGAAATGCTAGTTAGGGTGGTATTTAATGGTAAACGGATATTACCTGCACAAGTATTGATTTTAAAAACCTCTGCGCATTTGCGCATGCGTTAAGATGGATTTAATTCATCAAAATAGGGGTGAGATGAAAGGAGGGGATGTTTACATTTAACAATAAAATAAGCTCAGATTACTCGCAGACTGAATTAAAATAAAACTGTCAAAAATGACATGATATTTACATACAAGTGAAAAAAAGAATGGAACAAAAAGTATCTATTAGGGCTAAAATCAAGCTCAAACAATTGCGAAGAATTCTGGAAATGCGCTCATCCTTCCGCGTCTCTCCCCTTAATGAGATGGAATCCTCCAAAAGTGGTCGTCTCAGAGTAATTGTGAAGCATTCAATAGATGGCGGATATAACCGGCGAATGTCGCTAAAGGGTTAAGCATATTCACAGAATTTTGATTGTTAATGTTGAAAACAAAATGATGTTTGAAAATATCGCCTTTAAGTAAATATAATTAGGCAACATTGTAATAGATTTACCTGAGCAAATAGCACTTTCTACAACATTCGCACACAAAGTGCACAAACGAGAAAGTATTGTGACTGCATAAAAATTCGACCAAAACATTTTATGACTTCCAGAAGTCGGGGGGGGGGACCATTTTTGAATTATATATGTCCGTGAGAACGATATTTCAACAGCACAGCGAACTAGACAAATCTTATTATACTTATGCAAAGACAACATGTATTTCAACAACATGTAACTCCTTCGCATACAATGACGTATTTGACATGCGAATCCGATTATTGAATTCCTAGTTTTAATTCTGCAATAAAATGAAAGTATTAATCAATTTGAAATACAAAAATCTCTTAAATTCTTCAATATTTCACATACTCCTTATATTATTATAGAAATTACAATAACAATAAATATTCTAAATAACACGAGTCATTTCTTTGGTAAGTTAAGAAATTCCTTTTCAAGGGGTTAAGTTTCAAAATCAGTTATCGGTATTTTGTGTAACAAAACTTTGTGTTTCGCCTTACGACAAAAATATTATATACTATTTATGGAAAATTTCGCCATAAAATTGTAGATTTTTATCAATCCATCTATGTGTAATCGAATTTGTATAGGATATATTAACCAATCGGAATGGTTTCCACGAAATTTTCTCGCATACGATCTAATAAAGATGTTACTCCCTCCCATCTCATAGCATAACAAGCGGTCTCCCTAAAATTTTCTCGCATATTCTCTAATAAAGGTGTTATCCCAGAGAGTGCCTTGCATGGCAATGGCTTACAATAGTTACGAAATATTAACCTTTGGCATGAATTTAGCAATTTTACTGAACCTATCGTGTCATCCATGGCGAGCTTTTTGGCGATTAATCCCTGGCATACGATTAAATGTATCCAAAAATAGAATTTGGTTTTCAAACGCGTTTTTACCAACCGACTGAAAAAAAAAATATATGACAAAACTACACTTAAAGTCTCAAACTCACGTACCAAATTTAATTTAAGTCATTGCGCTTCTGAGTTACCTTGTTTGCATGTTTCTAAAAGTACAGATGGACAGACGGTCAGCCCTTTGCCGGATTTCACTCAAAAGGCAGACGATAAAGATTTAAATCTGTGTACTGAATTTATCTGTCTAGTTCTTTTTGTTTTATAGTTATTGTGCTTATATTCGATCAGCCGGACATACAGACTTCCTCTAAATGGATTTTGTTCAAAATTTGAGAGAAACTACAACTTGGGTGTGTAAAGACCGTATCCAAATTTCACCCTTCTGGCTCTCAGCATATTTGAGTTGTATTTATCCCAGATAAACAGACATCTTCCAAAAATGGGTTTTTTGATTTAAG
Organism: Argiope bruennichi; assembly: GCF_947563725.1. Classification (NCBI taxonomy): domain Eukaryota; kingdom Metazoa; phylum Arthropoda; class Arachnida; order Araneae; family Araneidae; genus Argiope; species Argiope bruennichi. The sequence goes on along the minus strand of NC_079153.1, from coordinate 111,180,384 downwards.
GAGGTTTGAAACGAGGCGATTCGTCAAAATCTCGAATTTGAATTTTCTTTGAAGATTACGATACTTTCTCTATAATCCGAAAACGAGAAAGTAAAAACATACGACCTTTGCCCGAGTTCAAATGTAATTAGTTTTATTGAACATGAGTGTTTTTGTTTGGGTAATTTAGGGGAGAAAACAGAGTATGAATTTAGGAAACTTTTTTTTCCCCTGGCAATTTAGCACCGAAATATACACAGACTAACCGTTTTAGCGTGAAGATCACATTTCAAAATTTTATTTCTTTAAAACTTAGCATTTACATGCATGAGAATATACAAAGCGACAAGTAGTGAACTCGTTATTTTATTTATCATTTCACGCTTCGTAGTTATATTCAGATAAACACTCATTTGATTCGATTTGTTCAAAATTTGATAGAAATGTACAAATTTAACAAAAAACCACAAAGCAAATTTCATCCACATAGCTTAGAATTTTTGGATTATCATGATAACAGATAAGCACAGCAAATTCCAAAAAATGCATTATTCCAAAAAAATGTATTTTTCTGGCACAGACAGATCTGAGAAGTGAAGTATTCATTAAAATATCGCGTTCGAATTTCTTGACGCATGCAATACTTTCTTCTCGTATATTTCGTGTGTGAGGAAAGAGAAAGGCGGAGTTAAAAGATATAAATTAAATTTATGGATTTATTACAGGTTTACTGCGAGCGGAATACTATCACTGCGAGCGGAATATCTATTAAAATGCATATTCAGTGGAGGATTATGTAACTGTTAGGTTCACTAGGTTTAGAAGTGGTTACCGCAGATAGATCATTTAAAAAAAATTTCTCCAAGTACCAATTAAATAGATGCGAACAAAATACAAATGATATGAATTGATAAAATATTAAAATAATTTTAACTTTTATCAAGAATATTAATGTTCAACTTTTTTTTGCATTGATTTACTATCAGAATAAATCAATGCAAGAAAGTTTGTAAGTTTCTATCAGATATTGAACCAAATCTTCTAAGAGCGTGTCCTTTTATACTAGTTTGCATATTAAGTGGCGAATTACACAGCTGCCCAGAGCCGTTAAGTTGAGAAAAAGTTGCATATAGATCAATTTTTTAAAAAAAAATTCTAGTTGTCAATTAAAAAATTCTTTAAAAATTACAAATTCTATGAGTAATAAAACGTTAAGATAAAATTAACATTTATCAAGTGTAAGGATCGCGCTCTTATATATTTTATTACACACTTTCAATTATTAGAATACTTATAAACAGCCAGCTGCTGCTTCAATAATTTTGTATGCAAACATGGTTGCAAGGCAGTCGGGAGTTATAATGGATATATCAAAAATTAGTACTAATAAAGTTAATAAAATAATAAATATTAACCCAAAAACTTCATTAACCTAATAAACCAGTGGAAGTGGTCACCCCCCCCCCCAAACTTTCTGCAATGCACTCTAATAAGGGTGTTATTCCAGAGAATGAATTGCTCGGCATGGGTTACAATAGTTACCGAAAAATAGCCTTTGGCGGGAATTTAGTATCTTTATTGAAGCTATCATGTGATAATTGGCGATTTTTCTTGGCCGTTAATCCATGACATGAGATTAATAACATCCGAAAATTGCATTTGTGCTTTTAACACGTTTTTCTCCACCTACTGAAACAAAGATTTCACATAAAAATGACAAATAAGGTCTCAAAATCAGGTACCAAATTTGATATAGACAAGCGTTTTTGAATTATCGCGTTTACATGTTTCTGAAAGTACAGACCGACAGATCGTCAATCCATGGTTGGATTTGGCTGAAAATCTGATAAACGTCTGCACTATAAATGTTAAATCTGTGTACCAAATTTTATCTATCTAGCTCTCTCCGTTTTGTAGTTATGTTAAATTTATATTCGAACAGCCGGGCACCCTCTGAACACATTTTACTAAAAATTGGATAGAAATCTGCAAATTTGGAGTAAAGACCGTATACCAAATTTCATCTGTCAAGCTCAAATCGTTTTTGAATTGTCTTCTTCATACATAGACAGACATTTACCAAAAAAAAAAAAAAAAAAAAAAATTCGAATTCGAATTCGGGGATTCTAAAATGTGGGGATTCGTCAAAATTGAGTACGAATTTCGATAATAAAGTATAATTATCGAGTTTGACAATTATTATACTTTCTCTGTATTACGGAAACGAGAAAAAAAATGTGCAGAAATATAAAACCAAAATGTTATTAAAAGAGAGACTTCACATTGTGCATTGTACAAGGGCCACAAAATGCCTAAATAATTCACTGTGCATATTGGAATATCCATCCTATACCTCAAAAATACTACAATTTACAAATATGAAATTATGTACGAGGTAAAAGCGAATACATTTGGGGGTTCTCTCTTACTGAATTTTTTGATCAACATCAAATTTTGAGTTGACGTCCGACGAAAGAACATTCAAAGTTACATTCCGGCTTTACTTCACTATTCTTTTTCTCACAATACTCGCCATACTATTTTTTGCATGCATTGAAGTCCAAACGAGAACCGCCCCGCTGTTTTATTACAAGGCTCTTCCAAATGGAATTCCAATCAAGATTGTATGAAACCAAGCTTTCGAAGCATCAAAAGTGGTTGTTTGATTTTAATTTTTCGGCTGACCAATTTTACAACTTTTGGGGTCCTACCGAAAGGTCAGGGGTGAAAATCCATAAACGAGTATCTGTATCTGCGGCACTTTTATTACAGGTTCTTTTCATGTAAACAAGAGAGTTTACTCCTCAAGGGCGCCAAGAGGTTTACAGCGCTCTTTTGACCTTAGCATAGTAGAGGAATGGGGGGAGGGTGAGCTGACGTTTGGCGCGTGCCAAGAGGTAGGGGAGAATAATTTACAACATCCCCAAGATCTAATGGGTGCGCCCCCCCTTTTCCTCTCTCACCTTCTTGTACATCTAAGAATAGATTACAATAGATAAAATATGCAGTCCTGAAACCAGTTTCTAAATGTTGAAAAATAACAATTCTCTTTTAAACCAAACTGATTAATATACTCGGCATTAATTTAAATAACTTCATATATTCTTAGTAAAAAATTAATGCTATATAATAGAAACAATCCTTTAATTAAAAAACCACACTAGACTGACTGCCCTAGGGCGCTCATTACTTAAAATCACTTCAAAATGGTTTAGTTTAGTTTACTTATATTAACGTCCCGTTTTAAAGCATCACTAGGGCTATGTTGGGACGGATCTTGTAATTCTGAACCAAGGTCAGATGACGAAGAGGACACCTGAGCTGGCACCTCCCTGTCCAGATATCCACATCATACCAGCGGGAGAATGTTCGGCCACGATGGATTGGCGTGCAACAGATCCGCTTACACGACGGTCCTGCGGTGGAACCGGTCTCGAACCTGAAACTCTCCAGTTCCGAAGCCAAGCCATGGCGGCCTACTTGAAAATGAAAAATAAACAAATTCTTTTTGACATCGCTAAATAATTACTTTCAGTCAAAGTAAAAAGAATTCCAAAAGATATGAAACAGTAGCGTTACTTATGTTGAGTACAGTTTCTTATTGTTATAATATTTTAAAATAGTCTGTCCTAAATTTTTTTAAAAAAAAGTAATATAAATTGAAGAAAAACATTACACAGGAAGAAATTTGGTGTCATTGAAAAAGTAAAATTTTGGATTTTAAAATAGTATAAAACTATTTTTATAAAATAGTTTGTTCCGAAGAAAAACGGTGACATTTCAGTAAATTTCTAATGAACTGAATATTTAATTAACTTTTACATTCGAAAAATTGGCAGTATTCTTTCTCTTATCCTAAATATTAAGTGACCAATGTATGATTGAAATCGACCCAGTCGTTTCGGAGGAATGTGGAACATGGATACATTCATATGTACAATATAGGCATACATAGTCACAATGGCTCTGTAGCTCTAGAAAGTTTAGTTATATTAACGCCCCAGTTTTAAAACAACACTAGGGCTATTTTAGGAGGGACCTCGTCATTTTGAACCGCGATCAGATGACGTGAACGACACTTGAGCTGGCACCCCTTCTCCAAATTTTCACACCTCACCAGTGGGAGGGCGTTTGGCCCCGACAGATTTAGCGTGCACCAGACCGTCTTACACGACGGTTCTTAGGTGGAATCGGGTCTCGAACCTGAGATCTTACCAGCAGGCCAGCACGGCCGGAAAAAAGCAAGACAGTTAAAATAATTATTAAATTTTAACTAACTACATTTAAAACATTATTACGATTATAAAAATGAGCAATGTCTCATAATAAACGAATTTTTTTTCGAATAATTATAAAGATTCTATGTCTTTCTTTCGTTATGCAGAACACATCTATATGGTAGTCCAACTCGCACCAGAGACGTCGTTAGTCTATGTTAGCGACAGCGCTGGTGATAAGGTTTACTTGATGCAGCAGAAAATGGCAACGTGTATCTGACACTTTTTTTAAAGCACCTTCAAAAGAAGAAAGCGCAAACCGTAAAATCTGGTGATTTGCGGAGACACCTGAGAAGTGTTGGATTGTTAGCAACACATCGACCAGCCATAATTGACAAAAATATTTAAGAGAATTAAAATTTTAATTTAATAATATCACTACTTTTATTTCAATATATTTATTAACCACCAATAGAGAACTGATAGGGAGACATATGTCCCAAGGGAAGCAGGAATACACTTCAGCGTTTTTATCTTAGCAACCGTCATTCTGTACTACACAAAGGGGGGGAGGAGGAGGTTGCTTGTAAATAACACATGCATGAGGTTACGACAAACTTTAATTCTATATAAAGTGGTCAAAAGTGGGTTCTGCTATATTGTGACTAACCTCATCGCGGTTTCAGTTTCTTTAATTGTTTACAAGCTAATATATACAAAAGAAATAGCTCAACATGTTTTAAATGATTCTTTCCATTCATTGTGGTTGCTTTGAAGAATAATAACGTCCCTATCCCCCAAAGCAAAACTGTTTTCTGATTTTGTTCGAAAAACTTGATAACAGAGGTTGCTCAACTTCCACTGCTTGCTCAATCGCAAGATTTCCAAACCACTGAGCCACGATACGGGTTTTGGGAAATATAGTGCAATCGACAGCATACCTGAAACACACGAAAACGTTTATTTACGAAGAACAGTGTAGCTTACCACTTTCTTTTGCTTCCCAAATCTTAATAGAGTGTATTTCTAGAATAAGTCGAGCAGCTGAGGTCAAATGCCTGGTTAGAAGTAAAATGTCTTATTTCTGTAAGTATTTCCCATATTTTTGATATTCTATTCAAGTTCATTATGTTGTTTATGTTTCTAAATTTGATAGCTTGAAATTAGATTAGATTTATCAGCATTACAATACAACGCGAAGATTACTATAGTCAATAGAAATTTAAGTTTCCGTTAGGAATAGAGCTACGTCGTATGTTAATAAATAACCTTGAATAGGTTTCTGATGTATTTAAATATGTCTGAATAATTCAAATGCCAGCCAACGTATTTGTATTGTTCAGCCAGCATTATTGCCTTTTTAAACTTAAATATTAATGGGGAATGCATGTTTTTTTTAAAGTTCACTTTGTTATTTGATCACGAATTTAATTGAATGTCAAACAAATTATAACGCGAGAAAATTAAAAGTGCATGCGTTACCGTGAATGTCCGAAATTGGAGAATGTCGACATTCACAAGTGAATTTCAACTTATACTGAATACCTCGGTGAAAGACTGAATATTTTACTATATTCTTATATATTCGGACTGTCACGGCTGTGTGTCGACAATCCCTTACGTGCTATAATGAAGGTCGAAACGAGGTGGTGATGTCCATAGAGAGACGACATCACTGTGCGAATACAAGTCCCTGATGTCGACCGTGGTCGTAGAGATGCCCGAAATGTATCGGCGATTGTTCTTGGAATAGAAGACTCCGACTTTTATGAATTAGCAAACAAAAATGGTACCCTCAAGCTGATTTATACCCGTAATCGGTTTGTTATTTATAAAGAAAAGTTACTTTCCATAGATGAGATTTTGTCAAGAAATGTCGCTGACAGAAGCAGCTGCAGTTAATTCGAGAAGTGGTGGGCAAGGCTATACACGCTGTCATTGCAAAAAGAAATGTTTCACTATTAAATACAATTGTAAAAGCAAGGGACTCTTGTGCAATTCAAAGTGCCATAACAGTTTAAATTGTTGTAACAAATATAGTATAACGTCAATCACATAATTAAGTGATCATCCGGGTGGCTCTCTGGCTCTTGTTTGCAGCTGACAAGATCAAACCACCCTCACTAGCTTCCTCAGTGGTCATTTTAGACCATTAAAATATTCTGGTGGCTCCAAGTGCTTTGATGTTTGCACCATTTTCTCTAAGGTGCAGGCTTCACCTAAACACATCCTTGCCTGCCTGGGGCTTACCAGACGGGATATGACAAACAGTTCACTGATGCTTTTGGACTTTTTTTAGGGTGCACAGTATCATGGATCTGATCTAGCCCTACTGATCTTGGGGATAGGCAACAACAACATAATTAAGTTTAATACTAAAGCTTTAAGTTTAATTACGGTAACTTTCTCCTATTTTGACATATATAATTCATAATATGTTTTAATAATAAAGTATGATTTAAAAACGTAACAAAAATATTTTTTTCTAACATTCATCATCAGTGCATGGTTAGCTCTAGATAATCTTTCGATTTGAGTTCGAGTATATGAGTTTTTGGCAATCAGATTAGAAAACTTCCGAAAATTCGTCTATGTAATTATTTCTGTGCTTGGAAATATGCATTGTTGCGAGCAATTATTTTCACTAATAAAAGGAAATGAAAGTCTCCTGTTGCATCAAAATTCTTAATATTCCCTTTGAGTCAATTTTGAAAGTAGTCGCAGCGACATGATTCAGAAAGAAACCATTCCTTTTTTTATATTCCGTGCTTTTGAAACAAATTTGTGTTTCTATAAATTGAGAGTCTTAATTTTTTTGAGGCCAGCATACTTTAGATTTCGTTTATTTAGAGTTGCGAGCATTTCAGTTTTGACGAATTATTTGTAGAATCTCAACGATTTGAATGCAATTATGCAATTAGAAATAAATTTCACATTACATATTTTGAAATGTGGCTGTTTTTGTAAAATATAATGAGGAAAAAAATTAAATGACATGCGATTCAAAAGTTACTGCTTTATAAGTTACGTATAACGCAATAAAATAGAAGTGATTCAATTTAGCTTCGAAAACTGAACTTAAATACTTTCTTTCTGCAAACTTCAGAAGCCATATATTTTCATTAATGCTAATTCTGTCTCTATGTAAGCTGTTTTAAAGGAGCACGAATCACGGCAAATTGAAATAACAAGGTATTAATCTAGATAAGGTCTTTCAGAGAGAGAGTTTTAGAATCTCATATGTAACTAAATTTAAAAAAACTCTTAATTTAATTTAAATATTTTAAAACAAGTTTCAAAAAAAGATTACATAATCTATTTAACATGTACTAAACACTTAAATGCAAAGTTTAATAGGTTTGTCCATTTGTGAGAATCAGCGAACTAGGAAGTGAAAAAAAAAAAAAAAAACACTGATCTACAAATTTTTTGTAAACATGCAAAAAATATCCTTTAACCTTTTAAAGGGCCATTTTTTTCTAGTCATATGTTAAAATATTTTTAGGCTTGAAATTAGAATAAGAAAAGGGATTCATTTAGCTTATTAGATAAATTTAATTGGATTAATTAATTAATTTGGTTAATTAATAATCAAGTAACAAATCCAGACACATCATTTTGTGTGAAATAAAGAGCTGAATTATCTAAGTTTCTGTCTTTCTAAAAAAAAAATTTCAGAACTGAAGCAAACCTACATAATTTCATATAAAGATTGATAAATTTGGTGGGAAGCATATTTCCCACGGCCCTAGAAAAGGTTAAAAAATACTCAAAAATTTAAATACTAATTAATTTTAGTTTGAGCGCATTCAAGCACATGAACATAATAAATCAAATAAAAGCACAAAATCAGATAACTTTAAAAATATCTCAAAAATTCTCTGGGTTCTTTTAAGTTAACAGGACTTCTAAGCAATTGCCTATTTGATTAGCCACCTTTTCTCTTTTCTCACTGTTTAACCTGGCCTTGGCTTGTGCTATGTTAATTCCATCCTTTATCTATATATTCATTTATTTATCAAACCTCTGGCTGCGTAATTCTTGAAAATCACTATTTAGATGCAATGTTTGCAAATAAGTTCAAATATTTTTCAAAGAAAGTGAACTGATACTATATGTTACAAAGTATTAATATAATAAAAATCGAGTATAATAAAAATAAATACTGTGAACTGCGAAAAACGCGGGATGCAACAGAAAATGGAATGATTGCCAACCCGCGGAAATCGCGGGATATGTAGCTGGAGGATTAATCATTAATAGGAAGTTTGAATGCAAGACAAAGGTATCTGGAAGTTGACTGCATTCCAATGTACCATGAATCGATGTATACATAAACTGCATTCCTCAAGGGTCTTCAAAGGAATTGAAATGTATTATAACCAGGAAATATATTATAACCAAAGCACCTTGTTTAACACATTTCAAATCTTTTGAAGGCCGTGGAGGAATGCAGTTCGTATCCATCGATTCATGGTATTTTAAATTAGAATGCAGTCATATTCCAGGTTTCTTTGTCTCGCATCTGTTTTCAATACACTTCAAATCATCCCCCTTTTTTTGCATGTGGAATTTTGAAGTGAAATTTGACTCCTTGTCCCATTCACTGTCTGTCCATTCATCTGTGGCTTACGCTTGACCACGATCAGCTCTCTTCACACTGAATACAAAAAGAGGTATCATTAGCGACCAAAAAGTCGAGCTTATGGGAGCCCTCACTTGTCAGCAGGGGGTAAACAGGGTCGTCATTCCCAGACGAAACTTTTCTATTATTTTGGAAGAGGAAAGGAGAGGGTGATAATATATCATTATTCAATATCTACCGTCTGGTCAGCCGAACAAAAGGAGACAACCGCGTGACATTGCTCAAGCAACTACCTTTTAAAAAAACTTCTATTGTTGAAATTGGTCTTAATGTGCGGTGCTGGAAGTAGGTAGGTGTGTTCCGACAGTTTGGCACATAAATAATCTATTAGCTCAGATTTTCTATACATCAATGTCAAGAAGGTTTTAGACACGGAAATCAAGAAGAAAGAACAAAAATGCGCGAAGTGATTTTTCCCAAAAGTATTGCAATGGTTGCTTAGAGTAAGAAAGAATCTGCCTTCAAAGAATCTATTTTATTTATTAAAACATTTCGAGGCTTCTAAATTCATAGGTGATTGTATTATAGCTCTGTCAAAGGCATTTTTATCATATTCAGTAATTTACACTTTTTTTTTTTTTTTTTCTTTCCTCAAATTCGGAATCTCGGGGTTTTTTAAATGTAAATGCAATAATCTCCTATCCAAATTGTGCTTTGTTATCAGTTTAACCCTTTAAAGGGCCATTTTTTTCTAGTCATATTATGTTAAAATATTTTTAGGCTTGAAATTAGAATAAGAAAAGGGATTCATTTAGCTTATTAGATAAATTTAATTAATTAATTTGGATAATTAATAATTAAGTGACAAACCAAGACGCATCATTTTGTGTGAGATAAAGAACTGAAGCATCTAAGTTTCTGTCTTTCTAAAAAAAATTTAAAAATTTGTCAGAACTTATGCCAACCTACATAATTTCATACAAAGATTGATAAATTTGGTGGGAAGCATACTTCCCACGGCCTTAGAAAGGGTTAAAACACAGATGAACACAAGCGTAAGTAAACGGAAACATACCACGCAAACAAGAGGATTTTTTTTTTTTTTTTCCGTTTAGGAATCAATATAATTGTGTGAAATAAAGTAACGAAATGAATTAATTTTAAATAATAATAATAAAAAGTAAAAAGACAGACAGTTTGACGTAAAACTACAAGTTCTTGCAGAAACACTTTAAAAGTTGCGAAAGCGCACAGAGGCAGAGATATTTCTGAAATATTTAAAATTTAAATTAAAATCGTACGCAGTTTTGGAATATTGCGTCAAAAACATTTTACTTCAATTTAAAATAATAAAAAATATCTTTTTTTAATAATACTAATTATGTTGCTATATATAATGTGTCTTTTTTTTCTCCTGAATTTCAACCCATTTTATTTTTTCGTATACTAAGGTTACAAAGAAAAAGCATCATAATCGTCCAAAAATTTGAAATTTTGACGAATCTTTACTTTTTAGAGCTCACAGAGTCCGATAAACGTATTTTTGGAATTATGACTGTTTGTCACTCTATTTGTGCAAACGATAACTCAAAATTACTTTGAGGTACGCTGATGAAATTGAGGTCTTTAAACCAAATTTATAAATTTCTGGTCTAGGCAAAATATATATATATTTATAAGATGGAATATTTTTCCATCACGAATGGAAAAAATAGCCCTTTGCACTCTGGGAAATGTAATAAGATGCGCATTTATGTATATAATATTTGTGAATATTTCTTTTAACGATTAGAAAATTCAAAAATATACTTACAGCTTTGATATGATTCACATTATCTAGTTATATTTAATATTGGAGTTCAGAAAAAAATTTATTAATAAGGTTGCAGAGTATTTTTGCACCAAAAATGAGGGCAAAAATTAGTTCTTTACATTCCAAAATGTAATAAGATGCATGTTTAAACACGCAATATGTGTGAAGATTCCTTTTAGTATTTAGGAAATTCAAGAATAAAGTTACAGTCTTGATGTAGTTCGTAACAGTCAATATATGAGCATTTGTTTTATACGATCTTTATAAAAATCTGCATCAATCAAATAAGAATGGAAAAAGAAAATCATGAAATATTGCTTCAGATTGACGAGTCAGATTCGTCGCAGCATTGCAAAGGGCCAAGGAAGTCTTGCGTAATATATCTGTTAAAAAAATTCTTTTCGTAGTTTGAACATTTTTAAAAACTTAGAATTCAGTTCATTTAAATGTATAACTGTATCTTGTTTTTTGTTATTAAAATACTTTAAGCATTTTTTTGAGGGGGGGGGGAGTTTCAGTCACTGAAACAATTAGATAAACTAAAAAGTTAATAAGAAAAAGTTGTTTCCAAAACTTTGTTTAATTGTGCCATATAAGACTAGTTTACCTTATAAGGATTTAAATCTCGTTTTTTAAAAAATTAAATTGCTTTTTTTTAAATTAGTGTAAAAGAAATAATTAGGATTTTTCTGAATTTAAAACAATAGCGAGTATTTTGTGATTTCATAAATGAGCATCGTCTTCTGATATCTTTTTCTCGTAAATAAAATTTATATATATATAATATCAACCAAAAATTCAAATTTAAAATTATATGAATTTGAATTTAATTTTTAAAGTGATTTCCTAATAATTTTTCAGAGGGAGGAAAAATTGAAATTCGAATATTACTTTAATTTTATATATTTTTAATTCGTCCTAACCTTCATTTTTAAATGTAATTTACTGAATGAAGAAGGAATTAAAATCTCTAAATTAACAGGTTAATCAAGTCTCCTACCAGCGATTCTGGAAAAAGGCAACGGTGGCCTCTCATTTATCTGACACGCAATTTTCCCGATAGAAATTAAACAAATGGCGACTTCGTAATGACGAGTTTATATGGCTTAATAAATGAATGATTTTAAAAGGATCAGTTTCATTTCAAAGTTTTTAAAGTTCATGATATCATTTGAACCAAAATGAATTTTAAAAGTTATGGGACAAAATACGCAGTTTTTGAACCATCTTCAAAAATCAGACTGGTGGATTAATCGTTTGAAATTTGAACCTGTCAATTTAAATTTTTATTTGTTTATCATTTTTACTTGATTACTTATTCGTTTATCATTTTTACTTGATTACTTATGTATTTATCATTTATACTTGATTACTTATGTATTTATCATTTATACTTGATTACTTATGTATTTATCATTTATACTTGATTACTTATGTATTTATCATTTATACTTGATTACTTATGTATTTATCATTTATACTTGATTACTTATGTATTATTTATACTTGATTACTTATGTATTATTTATACTTGATTACTTATGTATTATTTATACTTGATTACTTATGTATTATTTATACTTGATTACTTATGTATTTATTATTTATACTTGATTATTTATTTGTTTATTATTTATACTTGATTATTATATTATTTATACTTGCTTATTTTTCGAGAAATTATTTAGTGTTGTAATCATCAAAAATTCAACCTGTAGATTTTGAAGAATCTCTACATTTTGGATATTTTTGAGATTTAAATGCGCAAATTTATGAAATTCTGTCTCGGTCTGAAGGTAACTCAAAAACATCCTTAGTTACACAAATAAAATTTGGTATGTGGCTTTTATGCCAAATTTGAAGGTTTCTATCAAATTTTGAATGAAATCCTTTCAGAGGAAGTCTATCTGACTAGCTGTCAGATCACAAATTTGGTAAGAATAGATTACTACAAAAACAAGACATAAAATTTGGCATAAAGATTTTAGCATCTAAAGTATAGATTCTTAACAAATTTTGAATCAAATCCGATAAATTGTTGACCTGCTGTCTGTCTGTACTTTCATACACATATAAGTAGGATATCTGAAAAACGGATTGACTTAACAAAGATTTGAAATTTGTTAAGTAATCTTGTTACTAAATCAATAATTTTATGTTAAATTTTAATTTCAATGGATCAAAGAAAAGAGGGAGGGGGGACGTCCAAAATGCAATCGGTCTTCTTTTCTACAGTAAAAAGTACAATATTGTCTCCTGCACGGAACTTAAAAAACTAAACATCCGTGATGCTTTAATGGCTTTCTTTGTTCAAGGTTATAAATATATTTGTGTATGTGTGTGTTTGTAGGGGGAGGGGTGAGTGGCTAAAGCCTTTATTAAGGGTATGGGAGCAAATTTCAGAGAGACTATTCTCGCTGATTTACATATTAAAATATTTTATTAAAAAAAATATTTGATTTCAAATTTTGATCAATCTAAATATTTAGACTTCGCTGAAAAAAAATTGGAACGTGGAGACATATTTGTCTGTGAAACAGAAAATTAAAAACGAGCATTTTAATATACGATTTCGTATCAAAATTTTAGATGCGTCACAAATTGTGGATAAAATCGAGAGCGGGTTAAAAAATTTTTTTTTTAATTCTTTATCATGCATATTAACTTATTAATTCTAAGATCCAGTGAGCTAAATATTTGACATATTACATATAATTTTTATTATTAAAATCTTAGATCTTTATGAAATTAGAGTCAGATTCTTTAAGGACCGATCATCAATGGGTTTATCTATTCAATTATATGTGATGTAACTAAAAGATCCTACAAGCTAGTGGCATGGATTTTAACATAAAGATTTTGACACTTAGATCATAGGTATAGTTCTCCAAATAGTATTTTTTTTTTTTTTTTTTGATTATGCGAGAAGGTCAAATTCTACAAACTGTGGAACTAAATATACTAGAATGCTAAAGGAAGAACAATGCCGTTTTTTCATAGTTTAAGATTTTAAAAAGTAAGCAGCTGCTCTATTTTTGCTAATAAGTAACTGGAATCGTCTGCTTAGAAGAAAAATTCCTTAATCACTAAAATAAAAGAATGGCTTGGTTCTGATTAAAAATAATTTTTAAAACTAGAAATGGTGAACAATTTGTGAATTCTGAAGAATGTTTGTAATATTTGAAATCATGGAATATTGTGGTGTATACGTATGTATATCGCAAAATATTTATTAACCCTTTCTAGGGCCATGGAAAATATACTTCCAACCAAATTCATCCATTTTTGTATGCAGTTATGTCGTTTGGCATACATTCTCACATATTTTTTAATTTTTCAATAAAGCAGAAACCTAGATGTTCCGAATTCTTAATCTCAAACAAAATTATGCACCTTGATTTGTTATATAATTATCAAAATTAATTAATGAATCAAATTATATTTATTGAATAAATTGAATTAATTCTTTTTCTTAAATCTATCTCAATTCTGATATTATTTTAATATATTATATTACTAGAAAAAAAATGGCACTTTCAAGAGTTAATGATTTCAAGTAGAAAATGAAAGATTTTAATATTACAAATTATTTCTTTAAAATCTATTTCTCAGTAGTGGTATAGTAAAGATAAATAATGTCCAGGGATTAATATTTGTTAATAAAACACTTGCAAAGAAAATCTATATTCCACTTGCCTCCCTCCCCTCTCCTTAATCCGCCTTTCCCGCTATAATGCTATTGTTTCTAGTAGAAATTGACAAGGAATTGATTCAATTCAGTGGCGGATGGATCTGATTAGATAGCTGCCTAGAACCGACTGGCTGAGAGGAATTGGAGCTATATATGTAAACTATGCAATTAAAACATTTCAAGTAACTATTTTTGTTTTCAAATGTTAATAAATCAGAACGTGGCATAGTTTACAAGCAATGTTGCAACATTGAGAACAACAAGAATCTCAATGTTGAAATATGGAGATTCTTCTGCTCCATGAAATCCATGTTACGCCTTACAATTTAAAATATTTTGATGTAGACTTTAAAGTTCGGAGGGATTTTATATAGAAAAAATATTTGATTATCGATTCAGATGTATTAACAAATTTACAGTATTTATTTTACTAGAAAATTATTTTTTAAAGCAGCTTTTAATATTCTATATTTCTGAGTAAATTCTTAATGATATCGGCTCAAAAAACTTACCCCATATTTAGCATTAGCGAAAAAACAGAATATTAGCAAGAGATTTTCAGAAAATTCGTTTTATGTACGCCTGTAAAATAAATGCCTGGCACATAATTTGTGAATTTTAAATTTATTAATACTAGTACTAAAGTTGTCTAATTAACTTGCATTACATTTATTGCTGCCATCACAAAGTTATCATTTTTCTTTCAAAAGATTTATCATATATCATAAATATTAACCCGTAAAAACATTTAAAATCAAAAGCACTGATTTTCCTTGCAGAATAAATTATTCAGTAATAGCATTTTTTTACAAACGGAAACTTTTCACTCATTCATCAGGTCCCATAGGATCAATGAAACTAGTTACACCGAAGCTCTTTTTATGAGATGACCGCGCCATCTATAATCGAATTTTAAAACTAAATCGTAATAACTGAAAATAAATGTGAAAAGGGACAAAACACGTGCATGAAATGTTATATTCGATGCGCTAAAAATGCTTTTTTAAAGATTATCTCATATTGTAGAATTAATAAATAACATATTAAAATTTCTTATATATTTCATTTTTCTAATAAATATCCTAATTTTTATTCGATCCGAAGTCAGAAACTTTTTCAAATTCAACAAACACAACCTCGGAAGAATACAATTATTTATCACGCATAAAGTTAAGATTGTTACACATATGTGCACATATGAATCTTATTATTTCTGAAAATATTCGGTTTTTATTACTACTGGCATTAAAGCATATGAGTATATTATTACATCAAGATTAAATAAAAGAACTAAACAAGAAGAAATAAAAAGATAAAACAACCAAAACCGGGGGGTCGTTTAGTTTTTTTTTTTTTTTTTTTTTTTTTACTTAGGAAATTCAAAATCTTAAAAATACCAGTATCAACCTAGAAACTCCTTTTTACCAGAGCCAAATATATTCGCAAATTCTAGGTTGGGAATTCCAAACAATTTTTACATATGTGCATAAACGGTGGAACTAAAAATGACGTTTATTCGAAAGATTTAGAACAGAAATTGATTAGGATTAAAAGTCTTACAACTTTTTAATGGATTGAATATAAAAACTGCAAGATTTAAAATTATACTTCGTATGCTTTTTCTTCTGTATGAGAGGCTGAAATGAGAGAATATCGGTATCCTCAGGTGGATGCAAACGCATGCCAAGTGAATCAAAATTCGAGGAAAATCGAATAATTGTTGCCTTACATGGTTATAAAATATTAACTTTTGGCGTGAATTCAGTATTTGTACTGAATCTATCCTGCCATCCTTGGCGAGTTTGTGGGCGATTAATCCTTGTCAAGCGATAAATAGTATCCGAAATTCGAATTTGTGCTTTAGACAGGTTTTTCACAATCGGTTGAAATAAAGATTTGGCATAAAACTGCACTTGCAATCACAAAATCCCAAACCTAATTTGGTATATTTAAGCTATTGCATTTTTGAACTGTCGTGATTACATGTTTCTCAAATTACAAACCGACTAACAATTAACCCGTTGCTGATTTTGGTTCAAACTTTGATAGGCATCTATACAATAGATGTTAAATCTGTGCATCAAATCTTATCTATCTAGCTCTCTTCGCTTTGTAATTATCGTTTTAACTTATATTCGTACAGACGGACTTCCTCTGAATAGATTTTGCACAAAATTTGATAGAAATCTGCACATTTGTTGTCAAGACTGTGTACCAAATTTCAATAGTCTAGCTCAAAGCATTTTTTGAGTTATTTTTGTCACAGACAGACGGACGGATATCTTCCAAAAATGTGTTTTTTGAACTTAGGGAGGTCTAAAACGTGAAGATACGTCAAAATCTCTAGTTAATTTTTTTTTTTTTTTTTTTTTTTTTTTTTTTTACGATTACTGTACTTTCTGTGTAATGTGTATATGAGAAAATAACAAAAGCAAGTGGAATTACAAACAGAACGGCTGGTACATAAAAAAAAATTTCTGATACTTAGAAATTTGTAATCGAAAGAACATTGCCTGGTTTTAATCTCATGTGCCTACATCAGTTCCTCAATCATGCGAAGATTTCTTTTGATAAAAAGTGGGAGAAAATGTAACAATTCGTCCAAAATGTTCAAAATATCTTCTATTTTATTTAGCTCATTTCTTTTTCCTCGCCTATCCACTGAACGTTTCAATAAAACCTATTGTTAATATAACTTACCTACTATAGTAATATGTAACTATAATGTATCTACTAATAAAAGCATATTAACTTATTGCTTCACAATTACCTGCCATACTATTAATATTTCAAATATCTTTTTTTTTTTTCCGATAAAAATAGTTGTTTAAAATAAAAATTTTAAATGACATTTTCCTTCATGAGTTTTTTTTTTTTTTATTTGAATGTTTCGAAAAGACTAACTTTTTTTCCCTCTATCTAATCAGTTAAAGCTCAAATAAATCGAGAGCGTAAATTTCATTAGAATGATTTTAAATCACGTCAAAAACATCAAGATTGCCGGCGTCCTGGCATAGGGGTAGCGCGTCTTCCCCGTGATCTGGGCGTCCCGGGTTCGAGTCCCGGTTTGGGCATGGTTGTTCTTCTGTTGTTCTATCTGTGAGATGTGTGAATGTGCCCTCCTGTAAAAAGGGGTTGTGCAAGCGAATGAATGATGCGTGAGTGGCAAAGTCGTACTCTTGGTCCTAGTTGGCGCTGCTATAAAAAATAAGAGACGTTCCCCCTCAGGCTTAAATCGCTGTCTTCGTAGCAGCGGGCTTGTCAGTGGCAAGTGCCATAAGAAACAAACAAAACAAACAAACAACATCAAGATTAAATAACTTGTGTAAAATTTCAGTTCTTTCAGACTAAAAAATTGATAGAAAATCATTTTTAAAAAAATTTCTCTCGTTAGCGGGAATACCTCTCCGAAACATTCGCATATATATTTAAGTTTTATCCCTTCCCCTTTCCTGCATAAAGACTATGGATCTTTGTCAAGTCCTTGAGAGCCACAAGTGCCCAATTTCTTTTCAGAATCTGGCATATTTTATTTTCACCCTTCCGTTTTTTGATTGTTTTGTTTTTCGATCGATTCAAACCAACATCTAATACAAAATTACAATTTTAGTAGCAAGATCTCGTACCAAATTTCATTTATAAGTCGTTAAATTTTTGAATCCTGTCTTTTACATGAATGCAAATGCACAGGCTAACAGATAATCAAACGTTTCATAGATTTTGATTCAGACATTTTTGTTTCTGGTATTAAAAACAAATAAACATTGTTTACTAAGATCCTTACCAAAATTGGCATTGTAAAGTCTAGATCCAATAACAGGTAGCGTTATGATCAAATTCTTTATTTACAGCTTTATTACATAAAAACAACTTTCTCATCTAGGTTAAATGAATGATGCTATTTATAGCACGAAATTTAAACAAAAATAGTTCCTCGAACAAATTTGGAGAAAACGCCTTCACAAGAACAGCTAACAGAAGGTTGGTGTCTCAGGCTACTGCAGGGTTAGCTCTAGGAATCCACTGAATTTCCTTCGGGTTGAATTTTTCTCAGATGTCCACTTAATACCAAGCTCCTCTCCTTCTTCCGAAAAATCTCACCTTTTATCTTTCTCTCAGACTCCACCTTTCCTGTCCACTCCCTGTTACACAATCACCGTTCAGAACAACCTGAATCGTCTCTGGTCGCCCGTGGGAAATGTCCATTGATGATCCACCCTCCACAATGGGAAAAATGAAGGACATCTGGAGTGTTTGACACTCTCGCCTTTCGAAAACACGATTTATTTCCCTGGGAAACGCACGTGTGGTTCCTTACCTGGATTAGCACTAATTGGCCAGACGACCGTACTTAAAAGGAGGGTCTTCTATTTGGCAATCTGGAGGCACTTAACACTGTGGGGGTTTCGTTGATGAAGAATGGCCCGGAATGTAAATTATCGAGTGTGGGAAAAAGGAATGTCACAGTGGTCACCCAGGGAAGAAGCTGAATCATTACAGCATCCAGAGAATCAGAGATTTTTCTAAGCACCGTGCCACCTTCTTCAGGTAGTTCGATTATTAACGATTATTTTGTTCATAACATGCATTGATCTGTGTAAACTTGATTATTTGTTATTTTCAAACCATATTCATTTTTTAACTTTCAATAATGGATGAAAACCACATAAGTAAATATTTGATGAAACAATAAAAGCGGTCTGAATTTCAGTTTAAGTTGTAATCTATTGTTAGAAATTAAGTAAAAAAAAATTAATTACAAATTTCAGAAATAATTTGCCCCACTTAAATATTGGTATTAATAAAGAGATCATTTTTTTAAATTCTGAAAAAGTGCAAAGTGTGTAGTTACCCCATAATATTTTTGGAAGTTATCGTGGAAAAACGTCAAAATTCAGCTTAATTTCTTTAATTAAAATTATAATTAAAGTGTCAAAAATTTGCACCAGGGTGCCATTCTCAGCTTCGAAGTTATATTTGTGCCAAATTTTTATCTGTTGTCAAACAGACTGGTTTCTTTAGCAATATCACATGCAAATTAAACTTTATTAGTAGTAGAGATAACGAATAAACTCCCTCCTCCCCCCCCAAAAAAAATGTTTTTATCATTGAATAAGTATTATACCACAAAAAAGAAAATGCAATATAGCTGCAACAAAATGATTCATAAATAAAATTATGCTTAATTCACATTAGGGATAGGAATTAGAATACAAAAGGTTTAGTCGCCCTTAATCATTTTGATTATTGCATGCATGACATTGTTGGCTTGTCACTTTAGGTAACCTTATGATTCGTCAGTAACATTGGTTATATTTGATTTTAAATAAATCGTTTAGATATAACTTCACAGCCATGATTCCGCCACATTGTTATTAATAATACCATACAATTTTAATTGTTTTACTTTTATTTATTTTGTACATGTTTTGTAATAGAGATAGTCTCTTAGCATCGTATAGCTATTAAAAACCTAAATATATTCTAAATTTGCAATATTGTAATTTCACTTTGTCTTTCAAACTACACAGATACTAATGGAATCCTCTTTCAGCTTTCGACGATGGAAGAAAATCACACGATTAAATATATGATGAAACAATAAAAGCCGTTTGAATTTCAGGGAAACAATATATTGGTAGAAACTAAGAAAAAAATATTTTAAAAAATTGAATTTGAGAAAAAATTTGCAGTAGGTATAAATGATTAAAAAAAAAAAAAAAAATATGCCGCACTTACCACACTTCTCGGTAGTTCTTCTGTAAGACACGCAACGTACTGATTATTCTTGAGAGAACGTTCTAAGTAATAATATTTTTCTAGAAGAATTTTTCCCATTTCCCAAGATCAATGTAATGTTCTGTCTCATATTCTTTGGTAGTCCCTCATGGTGGTTTTAATAAAGCCGTTCCTAAAAAATCAAATTTAGAAGAAAAAAAAAAATCCTCTTAGATTTAACTTTCTCTTCGTTTCAAATAATCTTGTAAACGCAATAAATGCTTTGATTGCTACTATATCAACTATAAAGATTTCTTGTCACAGTTTATTGTTACGCGAACATGGATATTCATTTACCATTCGGTTAAAACTATTCAACTATTCAATCAATTGCAATGATTATATCACTTGAAGTGGTACTAAATCAAGTTGATAATGTGAATACATCACTGTCATATACCAATGTTACGTTTAAGCGCATATGAAGCTGTCATAGCTTCTTTAGAAGATATAGCATCATACGAATACATTACACGTTTTCTATTTAGAAAATTTTTTATAAGAATGTCTTTTCAATCCCGTTTCAAAATTCCTCTGATTTTGATTTCTTTTGTAGCGTTTGAGATTTGTACTCATTCACTTCATTTTTTTTCCTCATTTAAATTTTTTTCTATACCCAATCGTGATTGCATATAATTTTCCTTCGTAATTTTTTGAAGAGCCAGAAAGTTATTCGCTGGATTTAAATATTGTGATTGAGGAACGCATTTAATGCTGTTTGATTTTTTTTAATGATCATTTAGGCTCATTTAATAAACCTAGTTCAAAATGTAGATCCGAAAGTTGAAACAAATGGCTGTTTGTAAAATACATGTCGGAAATAAATGTTAAGATATATATCAATATATTGCTATAATTACTATGCTTGCATGGTGACCTTATTTGACAGTTTTACTAGGTTATTTTTCAACAAAGAAAAAATTTACCAGTTGTTACAAACAATAAAAGAGTACTTGTAAAATGAAAATGTAATACAAAAAACTGATTGAAATTCTCTAGCGAACCATGAAGAAACTATATTTCTTCAAATTCTTCTACTTGCATGATTTTTAATTAAAGCGTAGAACCGGACTTCTTCGATTTTAACCGTCATTTTAACTGTATTCTAGAAAGTGTTTTGTTTTATACCGAACAGTGTATACAACAATGACGTTTTGATTCTTCCTTAAAAGAACTTGTCGTATTATTTCTTTGAAAATCTATGGCCAACAAAGAACAGAATTCTGACAAAAATGCACCCGTTTTCAGCGGATTCACTGAGTTGTATCTAAGAAAGTTGGGAGAAAATCTCTTCCGGAAAAATCAAGTAAGGCTTAATGTTTTGAATTCGGTTTGATTTGGCTTACTTTGGATTATTATTAAGGAAGATTATGCATTCACAAAAATGCATTTAATATTGTATTGTATGATAAAAAAAGTAATATCCTGTTTATTTTTGTAATTTATACTAATTTATAAAAGTGCAATTTTTAATTGCGGCGAAACATCTGGTAGATCAGATGCAAATTTTGAGATTGATGTATTGAAACAATACATGGTTGATTCGCATTTTAAAGGGGGGGGAACAATATTATTATACTTTCTCTTCTTCTTCTTTTTTTTTTTTTGTCAATATGCTTAAGATAATGATTTGTTATACTTACTCGTCTGTTATTAAACCCCACTTTAACGTGCAGACGTAAACGGAAGTGTGAATAGTAGAAAAAAAATTGTACTATTTTATCAGTAATCGGGAATTACAATGGTATTATGGAGCTACATAACACAACCAAATACTGTAAAATCAAGCAAATAAATATGGAATGTTGTTTTATAGAGGGATTCAACCTTCAGATTATGCTTTTGTTTTAGAAATATGACAAGTGTGGCATCTTTTTGCCTCCAATTGGGCGGATAGTTTTTTGGAGGGCATTTCTAACAGATATAGCCCTAAATATATTAATAATTAATTTAAATCAGATATAATTGTAATCTTATAAATCATGAGTGTAAGCTATAAGAATATATGCAATGTCTCTTGAGTGTGTTTCTCTTAGGTCACAGCAAGAAATAAATCAAAATCTTAATGCTTGAATTGATACATGTGATTCATTCTTTCAATACAAAATAAACCATATCCTCAAAATCTTAATACTTGAATTGGATACATGTGATTCATTCTTTCAGTACAAAATAAACCATATCATATCCCTTTTATTTTCTACTTTGATTCCTTCTAGGATCTCATGGAGATCTGTGAAGTAACTACTGTAGGTTTTGAGATTATATATGTAATTTAAGATTGTTTGATTGTAAAGTTTTTGATTTCATAGCTAGATCTTTCTTTCAGTTAAGATCTCACAAATCTTTGCTTTTTTTTAATGCCTTTTTTTTCTTTCCATTTATTCTATCAAATTATAAAAATGTGTATTTCTCTAATCTTTAATTTATTTGTGTTCAGTTTGCTAATCTTTGATAAATGGAGTTAAATCGGTTGATTTCGTAATCGCATGATAAATGTAACTGTTAAATCATTAATTCTCAAATTTAAATAAAATCGATGCAATCAAATGCATAGATGCAATCAAAATCTTTACAAATTTAAATTGCATTTATGTGCACAAGTTTTTATTTCTTCCGTGATTTCAAAATTTCTTTTGAATTATGTTTAAAATTTTAAGGCATAGATAACTGTAGCATAAAATTTTATTCCTAAAAAATATTTTTAAATAAATGATAAACAAATAGCTATTATTTTCAAATTTTTTGCATCTGAAAAATAAATCAGTGTAGAAGAAATATACGTTTCAAAATGTCAATTTACATTCAAAATGCTGTTAATATTTGGCCTTTTACAAATGAAACTATTTATGATTTAGGAAATATTCATTGATTTATCAAGGAAAACAAAAGATAAATAATAGAATGCAATTAGTTTAGTTCTGAAGCGAAAATGTGTAACTATCAACAAATAAGGATGCTGGTTTCAGTGAGTTAATAAAATTTAAATATGTAGTTAAATATACAGATTTTTGGAAAAGGAAATTTGGGTTTAATATTTATCATCTATAATATTTATAATATTTATCAGACAGTCAATACTGAATAGATTTGATGTAAAATTTGATATGAATCTACATTTTAGGTCTTTTGATATGCACTTTCAAATGTATGTATTTAGTAATAAAGAAAATTATGACATAATAAATTAAATAAATGAAATTTGGTACATAATCTTGTGACTACAATTGTAGCTCTTTGTCAACAATTGTAGTTGTAGCTTTAGTCGATCAAGTAGAAAATTCTCAAAAAAACGCATGTTTGACTGTCAGGTTCTTGTATATTAATTGCATGCCATGGATTATTTGTCAAAGTTTACTCACTAGATTGAATAAAAATATTAGATTCATGTCAAAGATCTATATTTCTTATCCACTGTCATATCACTATCGGCATTTACCTTTTGCAGCATACTATCCTTTAAATTTTAGAATCAAATTTTAAAAAATGTATATATTCTATTTATGCCTATAGGAGTACCTGGAATAAATTTGTGAAAATTGTATTCAACCTTTTGAATTCTGAGGGTTTTCCATCAGCTGGAACAGCACCAGTATAGCTCTGAAAATTACGACTAAATGAGCATTGTATTGAAACTTGAAAATGTGTAAAATGTCTTGCATTTGAATTGAAAAAAAGACTAATTTATAACTGTGTAACAGATTTAGCGTGAACAAAAGTGCACCACAAAGAGGCTTGCTCAGGTTAGCTGTTGGAGGGCAATGCTTGAACCATTTTTGTTGTTTTGAAATAATTTAGTTGATCACTGAGCCTTAGTTTCAATACCTTTAATTTACAGTGAAATATTAACTACAATTATATTTAAATAAAAAAAAAACTATGATATATATATATAATAATGTTTACACAATTATATGAAATAAATGTTAGCAGAATCCAAAGAGCAGAAAACTCTGCATTTTCCTTCTTTTAAATTAAAATTTTTTTTTTATTAAAATACATTGATTTTTTTTGTTGAATCAGATAAATTTTTATTTAATAGTTGCATATTGTATATTTTATGAAATATTTTTTAATACATACAAAAATTTAAATGCTATATGTTTTTACACTCTATTCTTAAATTTTTAGCTAATGCTTTTGGCAACCTGCTGCTTTGCTTAATTTATTGATTATGTTTACTTTAATTTAAATCTTTTGTGTAATTTATTGTACATGACCCTTCCCCTCAAAAAATATTTTTAATTATCAAATTGCGACAGACATCAAAGCTACATTATTTTAATAGCTTTATGCTTACGTTGTTCATTGGGCATATGAACCATCCTGATTGAATCAAATTTAATGGCATCATAATCCTATTAAAGGCATATCTGTTGAAAATCACTGTATTCTAGTTTTAGTAATGCAGTAATTCTCTTATCACATTCCCGATATAAACTGCATAAATATTGTACATAATCCTTTTTCCTTAGCTTTCAGTGATGAAAGAAATATTTGCTTGAACAAAGAAAGTGGTTTAAATTTCAGTTCAACAATATAATCCATTGTTGAACATTTCGTGAAAAATATTTTTAAAAATTACTCGTATTTTGGAAAGAATATGCCTAGCTGTTAAATGAATAAAACTGAAGAGACAATTTTTAAATGGTATAAAAATTCGTTTTGTGCAATAATATTTTTTTGGTATTATCACTGAAAAACTCTAAAATAGTGACTAAATTTTAATTAATTTAAATTTCAGAAAATTGCTCTCAGGTGCTCATCTTCCAATGCCTATTTGTATCAAATTTGATAGTGGTAGATCAGTGATTCTATAGAATACTAATGCATAGACATACATATGTTCTCTTTTATTATTAATAGAAATAAACTTGTTCGTTTGATCATTTAGTTAAATTTATTTAGCTTGCTATATTTATTGGTTATCGCTCTTATAAATATATTAACAGACTGGCAGTCCATCCTTTGATGCATTGGTTTAAATTTTACTGCATATCTTTAATTCTGGTGATAAAACTGTTAATGAAATTCCATCCATTCAGGTTAATGATTTTTTAAGTTAGCATATTCATATGCACATGGATAGGTAGACAGACAAGTTTTATATCAATGAGTGATTTTGACATGCTTACCGAGAAATCATACATTAATCTTAAGTCTTAACACAATTACTTATTAGGCAACATTAAGCCTATTTTAGCACTTGATTGAACTTTTTGTTTTAAGTCTGTTTCTTTATTTCTTTTATATCTTCTTTTTTCTGACTCAATGTGCTCTTTGATGACACGAGGAATTGTCACCAGAAAACTTCTAATAATATTTTGCTCCTCTGGAACATTTGAATTGTACAACTGTAAAAATATTCAAGTAATGAAGCATTCTGAAATTTGTATCAAGTTTTGTTTATATTTGACTGTTGTCATTCATTAATTATTAATAAGCTTGATTTCTGCACCATGTACATTAGAGTTTGAATAAATGTTTTATAATTCATATTTAATTTTAAAAATCAATTGACTGTCAGGTTTAACATTTTTATTAGTAAACTAATGCAACTATATGATGGGTGTATGTTCTCTACCAACTACAGAAATTAGGTGAAAACTACAAAGTTATGGATATTTAGTGAAAAACTGCAGATAGTGCCAAAAATGGCCTTTTCCTGAATCCTCACTTACAGCAATGTTAATGGATAATAAACATTTTTTAGCTTGGTTAAGAATAATAAAAAAAAAAGCAGAATCTTGTTTCCATATAAATGCAAAAACACGAGTCGCTCTTTATTACAAAACACATATGGAAGTTTGCTATGATGTTAAACTGGACATTGATGATTTTAAGAAAGTTGCTGTTTAATTAAAAAAAAAAGTGAGCAAACAAACTATATTAATTTGCTTGATCAACAAAATTATATTTTGTATTTTATTAAGTAAAATTATTTCACTTATATATTTAATCAGTAATAAATGTCTGTTAAATAATTTTGAGTATTGTTTAAATTAATTAAAATTCTTTG
The DNA here is from genome assembly GCF_947563725.1 of Argiope bruennichi. Lineage (NCBI taxonomy): Eukaryota > Metazoa > Arthropoda > Arachnida > Araneae > Araneidae > Argiope > Argiope bruennichi. The sequence goes on along the minus strand of NC_079153.1, from coordinate 111,154,302 downwards.
GAGATATCTATTTATAATTGCAGATATTCATTATATGTAATTTATTTGTAAGAAATGCTATGGATTGCTGGGTAACCAATGTAGAGGGTATGGTAGTGTGAAAAAGCTTTATGATTCTGTCATTGCAAATTATTATTATAATTATTAATTATTTTTTTATGAACTATATGAGAACAAGCATGGGTTTGTTAAGAGTTAATGAAATCTGCATTTGGTATGGTACCATTGATACTATTTAATCTACTTGAGCAGGGCTTCTTATGTGTCTTCCTCTTACTACTCCTTTTAAAGTGAAAAATTTTTTGCTGTTCCATTACCATCAGAATAATTTTGATGTTATTCAAAATTAAAGAAACAAACAGGGTGTTAATCAATAATAATATGAAAATTATTAATAACAGTTATTTAATTACTTTGATATAGCATTGCAATCTGAAAGAAGAAAGCTCTATGAAAATTTTCCTTGCTCTACTTGGGTTGTGACTCACAACTTAAGAAGCTCTGTCTCAGAACATATAATATAGCATAAAATTTTCTAATGGTATTATGGAAGCTGCTATACTAAGTAAGTTTTAATAATAAAGAATATTTGGAAGGCATAGCTATTATATTCTCTGTAATAAATTACAGTCAACTATTTTTTATTGCAGGTTGATGTGTTGACACTTATGAATGAATAATCTCTTGTTATATTCAAATGAAATATCTTGAAGCAACTGGTAACTATGTGAAACCAAAAATCATGGCCTACTCTGCAGAAGAATCTTCACCTGTTGAATATTTAGAGTCGTGTTGCATTTGTGATGAAGAATTTTCTTCAGACACTGAACTTACAAATCATTTGTTGGCACATACAGAAGAGGAAGAATACAAAATTAGACTTAAAAAGTTTGAGGAAAAGAACGCAATACCTGGAAACTTTGTGGGACAACCTATAAAGAGAAGCTCCAGCCAGCGTTCGAAATCTCCCGAAATAGTAGAATTACTTAGTGATGAATCTGATGATGAAAGTTCAAAAAACAAAAAGCAAGCAGGAGCATCTGTTGCCAGTAACCAAGTCAAGACTGCTGCATCTACTAGTGTCATTAAGTCCCCTCCTCCAAATCCTCAAACTTCAGCTCAAGCCAGTCCAACTCCTAATGCTTCACAGTTGGGTATTTATAATTGCACACAATGCTCTATGGTATTTAATGATCTTAGACTTTACAAAGAACATATATCAACTCATGAGAAAGCAAGACCTTATGCTTGCCAAATATGCAATAAAAAATTTGCTTACAAAGGTACTTTGCGACAACATTTGCATTTACACATTGGGGAGAAAAGTCATGAATGTAAAGTATGCCATAAGAAATTCTCGATGAAACGGATGTTGAGACAACATGAAGAAAGTCATGAATTGGAGCAGCGACAAGGATTGGTGATTAGTAAAGTTTGAAAGGAGAAAGGCTTCTTAAATTAAGAATTTTTGCCCTATGTCGAGACAGAAATAAACAAAATTGTTTTTGCCAAACCTTTCATACCTTTTTTTTAAATATTTCATTTGTAATTAAACATTAAAGTATCATGATGTAAAGTAAGTCAAATAACTTTTTTGGGGGGCTTTATAAGTAATTGTTGATTAAGTATAAGGCTGAAAGTATATAAAGGCATGTGTTTTTAAGTATTGAAATGAGTTATTCTACAACATATTGCCCAGATTTATCTATAACTGTTTTGCCGTCTTTCAGGTTATACTCTAATTCCATATCCATAAAACTTCTTATTTTTATTGGAGGAAAAGTTTAGCCAAATGCAATATCGTAAGATCATCATTATTATCATTTTTAGCTTAAAAATTTTTTTCCCCAAGGAACCAAATTAATTGTAAATGGAGCAGTTCACATTCAAGATAGTCTTCAATAGTTTTTGCTGAATGATCAATAATATATATAGTTCAACACTGTATTAATAGGATATAATATTTTTTAGATTTCTTGTATCTGTTCTTTAATTTGCACATTTTAGTTCGATTAATTGTAAAATGTACATGTTTGAATTATCTGGTTGCAAGATAAAATTTGAAATTATTTCTTTGCCATCGCATCAAACTGATAAAATAACCTGTTGCTTATGAAGTTTATTTATGGATTTAGTATAATTCCGATTGTTTCTACTTAATTATTCCATGAATTCTTTTAATTTATCTTTTTGTAAATTGCCCTTTTTCCATCTCTAATTAGCAAGTTTTAAAAAAAGGATAACTCGTATTTTATAAGAAAAATGTTTGGTGTCATTGCAGGTACCTATAAAAGTTTTATGTTAAGTAATTTATTTGGAAGATTTCTTTCAATTCAAGAAAAAATTGTAACCAGTGTCATTTATTGTATTATACAATCTGCCCTTGATTTGGTTTTTACTAACTTTTAACTGAACAACCAGAATTTTGGTAATCCTTGAGTAAAAAAATCAAATCCATTACTTTTTGTGAAATTACAGCCCCCCCCTAAAGTATCAGTTCCAACAGGAAAATAAAGCTCTTTTTCTTTTTCCATATTTTTTTTTCAATCTCATCAAACAAAAACTGTACACATTATCATTATTAAAAGATTTTTAATGTGACTTTATTGCAAATCAAAGATATGGTTTTATATTTCAAAATATATACAAATTCCTAAAACTACAAACTCCATGAGGAAACTATATAACTCATATAGTTTCAGTTTCCTCATGTAAAACTATATGAGGAAATAAATATACAGTTACTTGCCAGCCTAATATCAGTAATTACTTTTATTGCCTTACTTCATAATTTTGGTTCCTTATAAATATTTGGAGAGAAATAATTAGATCCTGAAATGTTTCCTTTCTAAAGGGATCAAGAGTGAGGAAAATTTAAGAAGCCATAATGTGCAAAGTGGTTCTTGGAAGAAGAATGAGAAGGAAAATGTAATACACATTTTGGGGAAAGGGATTTTGAACAAAAGTCTTCAGTCTGATAAATGTTATGATTATCCGCGTTTTTGAACTGGTTCTGTGAAGCTGAAAATAGTGTTTGCTGTATAAAAAGCAAATGGTATCATTCATTTTTTTATATCATTATTGTTTAATGTATGTAGCTGTCATAATATATTTATAAAAAGAATATTGCATTTAGAAAATATTCTTCCGAATTCCTGTATAGTATTAAGGAAAAAAATGTGTACTTTTTCAAAATTTTGAATATGTTGTTAAAATAATTCTATTTTCTTCATTTATCATTCATTCATTTTTGCATCATTCATTTTTTTTTTTGGAGGGGAGGGGATAAATTTTTTTAAATTTAAAATGCAATTTAAAGTACCATTTTCTGTACACTATGAAGTGTAGTTTTGAGTATTATTGTTTTTCTTTGAAATTTATATGTAATAGATCCTACATATTTCTTTGAACTGAAATACATCATTTTATAAAATCATTTTAACAATATTTATTGAAGATTTTGTCATTTTAACAATATCCCTCTATATTTTTACTACATTTTTCGAAATAATTGGATAAGAATTTGACAATTTTCGATGATTCTTACACCATGCAAAATAATTATGCTTTTTATTTCAAGATTAAATTTTAAAAAGCAGTTTTGTTTAAGTTTGCTTTGCGTGGTAGCTAGTAATTGCCCATTTTCATATTTACCTTGTAGAATATTTATTTATCTCTATGGATCTCTTATCTATTGTGTAAAATATTTGTCTATGTCTGAAGTATTGTGAATTTCTATGTTGTTCTTAACCAAAATTTTTAGATGGGTGAAATAATAATAAAAAAAAAATGTGATTTATAGAGCATTATATGTCAGCAGTTATTGTATTGTCAACTCAAGTATACATATGTTTCAAAAATGAATATACATTCTTAATAATTACAGCATGTAAACAATATATGCATCAAATTGATAAATACATCAGAGCTTTATGGTTCTAATTTCTGATTAAATTTCTGATTAATTACCATCAGAGTTAATATATTAATTTGAATTATCAATTATTTAAAGGTCCATCTTGATAGCATTTTTGTGTTTACATGGGTAGGATAAAGAGGATTTGAATTATCTTTCACATGTGCTGAATCTCACTCTTTTTTTTTTTTTTACTTACTATACCTTAAACATAATGTATTTAATTTAAGGTTCTTTATAATGCAATGAAACTGACATCGAAAGAAAATGTTTTCGTGTTGATGTATGCTTAGCACCCCTTTAACGTCCTCCAATAATTATCAGGATTTTACATTTGTGTTATTCAATTTAAATTTAAAAATTTGGATGTATGTTATTAATTCTTTATCTAGTAAATATTTAGAATCTGTATACATTGTTTTGTTACCCCAGTATATTTATTCCCTTAAGAGTCTGTTTAAATATATTCCAGAGATTTAACTTCTTGTTTCATAAATTTTGCCGAACTTCTATTAATTAAAGCTGAAGGCAGAATTTAATGTTTATGTATGGGTATAGAATGGAAAATTTTAATATTAGTTGTCAAATCAGATTGATTTTTGAAATTATTTTTAGTGACTAAAATACCTTTGAGAATAAATCATTTATTCTAAATCATTTAGAGACAAGATTAATGCATTAATGTCGAAATTAACTTAAAGGATGAATTTAATTAAAATTACTCTTAATTAAAATATCTGCAAAATAAAATTAAATTTCCAAAAAATAATTGTTCTTATTTTTTTTTAGAAAAATTATCAAAAAAAGATCAGTAAAAGAAATTCTTTAGAATCTTCTTATCGATATAAAATTGTTGAAATGTAAAATATCATAAATAAATATTAATTTTGGAATTCTTTGTATTACATTAAAAATGTGTTCAAAAAATTCAAAATGATGTTTTGATTTTAAGATCTGGCTTTAACATAATACATACCAATGAGAAACTATCTGAGAATAGTTAAGGATTTGTTACACAAAATTTTTTTTTTTTTAAAAAAAAAGAAAGTAATTGGTTTAATTATTGAAATAAAAAATGAGGATGCAGGGCATTAATGGGTGTTATGAAGCTTTATTTTAGAGTGATCAAATTTTAAATTTTGCAAATAAAGAATAATGCATGCAGTACTACTTATAAAAAGAACGAATTATTGTGAGCTAAACTTTTATACAATTATTTTTATCCAGAATTCTGTCATTGTAAAAAAATAGTTTGTTTTGTCATTTTTTAAAATTTACATTTGTCACATCCTAGTATTTTACCTAGAATAGGAACAATGTTATTAATTAGAATAGGAACAACATTTTTTTCATACAAATTAAAATTTTTGGTTTAATTTGTGTGTTTTGTTACTTTTTCACTTTGTTTTCATCTTTATCTAATGTAACAATTTTTAACTAATTTAGATCTTTGCTCTTCATCATCGTTTTTGTATTGAGAAGTCAATATTATATTAAAATATATCAATTATTTATTTTTCACAGTTGAGTTTATGAGTTAAAATTCAGTTTAGTTTATTGTTTTTATATGTGCCATTAGCTGTATGATGATTTGAATTGTTAAAAATTTAAGTTATAATATATCTTTTATTGGACAATAAAGTTTTGTTTGTTCATTCGAATTTTCTAACTTTTTGTTTGTAACTCTTAATATTTTTAAATGAAATATAATTTTTAAAAGGTACATTTTTTAAAGCATGTTTTTTTTCAGTTAATGAAAAAGAAATATTTTTAATAAAAAATATAGTTAAAAAAAGAAGTGTGAGGTGCCAATAGAAATATTTTAAACAAATTGGAATTTTAATCACATTTATTATATTCAATGTTTCACGTCTTTACGATTTTTTTAACCTCGTATTTTTAATATGAGCTCCCCCCCCCCACTCTCATTTTTGCCTTACTAAATACATTTATAATTTTTTTTGTACATGCTTTTGTTGTTACATATATTACATTTCGTTACTATAGATGTTATGGAATCTTAGAATCACATTTTCGACAAATTTACTATTAGACGTGCGTATGGAATTAATCATTTACTTAAAACTATTCTGAAAATGTTAAAATGCTGCATTAATATTCAATTTCTGATATGATTTCTCATCAGAAGCATACAAACTCATACATTTCTCATCAGAAACATACAAAATTTCAAAAATCTGTTGTAACAAGAAGTAGGCGGAAAATTGTTTACTTTATTTCATGTTTCTAAGCATGAAAGGAACTGAATAAAAGTTGTAACGAAATATTCTTTGTTATCTAATTGATATTTTTATTTGAAACGACGGAATTACATTTATAGTATGGTATTAATGTTCTTAAAATTAATCATCGGCACCCCACCCACCCAAACCAGTAACAGGAATCGAATCCAAATGCTTTCTGAGTAGCTAGTGTTTTTGATACCATCGATAACTTTATAAAGTCTTTGAAAATATCTTAGCAGTATTTTCGAAATTTATTGTGGCCTGGTGGTAAGAACTCGGCTTCGGAACCAGAAGGTTTCAGGTTCGAGATCCGATTCCATCAAAGAATCGTCGTGTAAGTGGGCCTGGTGCACGTCAAATCCGTCGGGGCTAAAAGTTCTCCCGCAGGTGTGGTGTGGAAGTTTGGTAAGGGGGGTGCCAGCTCAGGTGTCGTCCTCGTCATCTGACCGGGGTTCCAAATTGCGGGGTACGTCCCAAAAATAGCCTGGTGTTGCTTTAAAACGGGACGTTAATAAAATTAAACTAAACTCGTAATTTATTGTATCAAAAATTTCAATAAAATCGAACAAAATGAGCTGAATGCACGAGCTCCTCATATACGTTACTAAAATTGAAATGGGTCATGACCAAAGAACACCGGTATACGACTTGTTGTTTCAGAGAAAATTTCAATATAAAGGATTTGAAGCAATGTAGTCTGGCTGTACATATAAGCTATATGGCGACAATTCTCTTCGCTTATGACCAGAGTTCATTCATTTTGTGTTGTTGCAAATGACTTTTTTTTTTTTTTTTTTTTGAATCAAAGAAAAGTTTTATTTTTGGTAGTGTGTCAGGAACTGAAGTCATGGAATACCTGTAGGTATAACACAATTCAGCGTTTTTTCTAAACCGAATTTTATGAGTTTTAGATCGATTAATTTAATGTAATAATTTAAAATTTTTAATATCTCACTTTTTGTACATATTTGTTCATTTTATTATTCAATTAATTAATCATATTTATTTTTACTTCTGGGCACTTATGTTTAGCATATTTCATTAATTTATGAAGTTCAGCTTTTTTACATTTTCGTATACGTTGTATAGAGAAAGTATAATCAACATCAAAAATATTCGAACTCGATATTTTGACGAATTTTTATGTTTTGGATCTGCCTGAGTTTTATATCATTTCTACCAATAATATTTAATCATAGTTAATTCTTTTGGATGAAGGAAGATTTTTAGAGAATTTAAAAATTTATTTTAAACCCGAGGAAGTGGTCCGAGCATTTTTCTTAAGTCTCCATCTCTACTAATAATAACGATGAATCTGTCTCTCTCTCTCTCTCTGTGTGTGTGTGTGTGTGTGTGTTCGTTGATTCTCTAAATATCAGAATGTTTAACCTACAGCTGCCAAATTTGACATATATATACCTACCTTCGAGAGTGGGAATTTGCACCTTAGAGCTATATGTGTGAGAGAGAGAGTAATGATATCTTTTAATCTAATTTAAATCCTAATTAATTTCCAAATTTTTATCTTAATTTAACCCATATTAACTTCATTCTAAAATGGTTTCTTATTTCCTGATTCAATTCCTATTTCTTTATTTAATTAATGCTACACGCATTTAAGAAAATTGTAAAATCAGCAGTTCTCACTATCTGAGGGAATGCTTTGAACCTTCTTTTAGAAATGCCTAAATTTCCTTACCTAAGTACCTTAATAATTTCTTTACCACGTTTCAATAAAATCCCTATCAAAATCTCATTGTAAAAACTACTGAAAGTAAAATTTCGGACTCTTTCGCTCTTGTGTTGTGATGTAGACTGACGTATCTTGTCGCTTCTTGCTTGTACATAAGTTATGCCTCCCGGGGTAGAATAAATCGAGTATAAAAATTCAAAAGTTTATTTCAAAAATATTATTGCACAAAAATGAAGTATATACTGCCTCATATATTTTTTTTAATGTCTATTGATGTCAGTTTAACAATTACGCAAATTTTTATTTTGGCATTTTTTTACAAAAATACTTTTTTGGTTAGTTTCTTACAATGTTGAATTTTTGTTCTTAAATTCAAACTCTTTTCATTATTTCATTAAATATTTAATCGATTGTTGAAAGCTAAAGAAGGGTTCTGTTTAGTATTTGTGTAGATTGAAAGACGAATAGAAAGGTGAAGTTACAATATCACGAAATTTAGACGATAGAGGAACCGGATATTTACATTTTTAATAACAGACTATCTCCTATGTTAAGGGACTATCTCCATTAGAAAGATTCATGTACAAAATAAATAAAAGTAAAATAATCAAAATAACATGACTTTAAAGACAGACAGTTTGACGGAATCATGAATATGAAGGCATATTTAAGCGAGTTATGTGAAATCGAGTATAAGCAATATTCTTTCCGAAGCAACTGGTCACTTGATCTCTAATAAAGGTATTTGTGTATTGACTGCATATTAGTGGCGAACTACAGTTATAAAAATGGTTGACCATTCACATGTAAAGATTAGGTTTGTACATTCACATGTAAAGACGATAACTCAAAAATGCAACAATTTAGATAAATGAAATTTGGTAAATAATCTTGCGAAAATTTTGTTTCTGTGCCAAATTTTGGTTCCCAAGTCGAAAAAAGCGCAAAGATTCATATTCGGTTTTCTTCATTATATTACGAAGAACAAAACGCTCATGTGGGAGACGTTTACGGTCTTGCACAAGGTCAATTATTTTTATGTTTGGGCAAAAAGATAAAACTTTCTTTTGTACCTATGCGAGAAAACTTCTTGGAAATCGTTGCCGCTAGTTCATTGTTAGGGTTTTATTACTGATAAAACCAAATTATTTTCCAAGGAGTGAAATGATCCTCAACATTGTTTACCAATCTTTTTCCCGCCTTGCAAAGAAGGAATAGTGTCTGTTCATTCGTTATATATGTATATAACTCTAACGTATGTGGCATAGACATCGTTCTTATTATTTATTGTTGAATGGCAACAGTCAAATATAAATAGATTACGAATGTATTTGACTCCTTCATAAATTGTTTTTACACCTGCATTTATTCCAATGCATCACTTAGCTCTTTAATGAAAGAGCAAAATACTTTTAGAAATGCTAAGAAGGATCGTACAGTCACCAAAACTTTTATTCAGTCAAATGAAAGAAGATATAAAAGTAATCGAGGTAATAGGAATAGATGTCAAAATAAACGTTTAATCGAGAGTGAAAATAAGTCTTCACCGTCTTCCGTTAGGTAATCGCTATAACCTGTTTTTGCAAAATAATGTTTATAGCGTACCAAATTATTATCTCACAAAAATGAATTTTGCATTATCTTAAAACTCAAAAAAATGAAAATTTTAATGATATCAAAGCCAGTTTTGTACATTTTTTTTTTTTTTTCATTTTTAATGTTATGGTGAAATTCATATTTTTCCATGAAAGCATTTAATCACGCGCTTTTGTCAGTGTTAAAATAAGGACAAAAAAAAAAAAAAAATACTTTCCTTAGAAATTAATTCCGAAGTAAATTTTTTTTTTATTTTGTAGTATATGCGCTTTTTAATTTGCACGTGCAGTAATTTATAATTGATTGAATCAATTAAATTCGGTTTTTTTTCAGTATTATCAAATTCCATGTGAATTTTTTTTTAAATGCATCCCTTGTTAATAGCGTAACAGCCTAAAAAGTCTATCTGGGTGAATAAGGGGATCGCCAAAAGCGGTTAGTGGAAAAAAAACATATTTGTTTAGATAGAGCTATTCGGATTTAGATTTGAAAAATGCAAGGATTTAAAATTACAAATTTAATTGTGTTACGTTTTTATCCTCTATTCGCCCAGAGAAACAGAAAATGTGCTCTGCTCTATTTATGCCACTAAACTGAACAAGGAATGGAATGCACTCTAGAATAGATTTCCTAGGCGCAAGTTTTAATTGTAAATAATTGATCCATTTGGCTTAAGGTTGCAACAGACAGCGGCATTGGTTATTAAAGCGTTTGCTTCTAAAAAATTCCTGTACAAAATCACACTTGAAATTGGGATTTATTTGAAGTGAATACTGAAATTTAATATATAAGCAATGGAGGTGAAAGCAGATATAATTTAGGCATTTATTCTGAACATCGATTCATCAGCAGAAAAGGAAGGCGATGGCACATTGGTGGATTTCCTGCTTGGAAAGGTAAATATTAGAGAAGTGAGCACCAAGTTTAGACCAATGGCACGATATCTGATGATGTATGGAAAGTTGAACTCTTTTAAGCATGATGTTGATGAATAGGAAGTAGGAGGCATCAGTTCAAATGATATCCTATATCGTCTTTAAAATGTGTTCTCTTATCTTCAAATCGGAATGAATATTAATTTAATTTTTAAAAAGTCAGCAGCAGTCTAAGCAAATCATGAAACGTAAATGTTTTGTAATTAAACTTAATATGTTGTTTTAACTTGTATCTTGAGCGTGGTAATGCGAAGAAATCTTAGAATACATGTTCAAGGCTCTTGCTCAACATTTCTTCAAAGAAAGATGCCTACAATGAGATATTTTACTAATGGGATATACACACAATGTCTAATTCTTATTTTGCAACTGGGTTGTTTCTAATAAAATTAGAGATTAACGGTACTTTTTTTATTTTGATAGCTATGACAAAGGTTTTAGTGTTTCTCTTATAGATATAGGATGGATCAAAGTACATTACAATCGGTGCCAAATCTGGCTTATTCACATATTCAATGACATTATGACGTCAGGAATTACGATAAGTTGCTTGTTCTAGTAGTCGCAAAATTGAATGTTGAATTAGGTAAGAAAGACATATTTTGATTAAGTCGGTTATGCAATCCACCTATAACTTTCTGAACAGTCTCAAAATAATATTGACTAAATAAGACGAAAAATTCTGACCAATGATTCAAAAATATACATAGGGTTATATAAGAGTCAAAATAAAGCAATAAAAATCAAAGACTCTTTAGAATCATGCAATGGTCACCAGCAGATTTATTTAACCATAGCTACTAATACAAATCACTGGAATTCTTCGACAGTTATTCTGGCGTCACTCAGTTGACGTGATCCGCTGCGGTCCACAAATCAGCAAGAAGAATTCACAATTAGCGGGCGACTCCAGAAAGCCGAAAATCATTATAAATATGCGACTGTACCCTCTTTTCGAAATGGCGCGTGAACAGGCAGCAAAGAAAACGAAATCTAATAATTGCGGGGCTGCGACGACACTGTAAAGTGAGGAGCGTCACTTTTATCTATTTAAAGTCGTGTTCATTAAGCTAATGAGAGCTGCGTTCCGGTGGCAGACCAGATAAAGGTTCGACCTCCGAGTTTTATGACGACCGACAAGTGGGGGCTCGGGGTTTTATCAGTTAATTTCAGCACCTTTGCTCGGTCACGTGGCTAATTACGAGACGAAACTCATTAGTGGGATCTCGCACGATTGCTCTTTCACCCCATTGCTCTCTATCGCTGATGCTCCCTTCCAGGAGGTCTCTGGGAGCTTGTTCTTTTGCCTCCTCTGACTCAATGAAAAGGACTCGAGACCCGTTTTTTCTCTCCTTCCTATCTTGCTCTGCTTGTGTTGCATTTTTGCTTCACCCCCCCCCCCATTTTTTTCCCCTGGCGATAGTGTAAATGTGATGTGATACATCACATTTTTGAGTTTCGTGACCGATCGATTTGGGTAACGATGGCACAACACTTCCGACTTTTACGAACTCTTGGGGACTGATGTAAAAGAATCATGAAATCGGAACTTCATTTATGTAAATGACGTATTAAATTCAATTTTAACTTTCATTGTTTTTAATATTAACTGTTATACCTGCGTTTACCAGTTCTATATGTCTTAAAGGAAAAGAAACTTTTATATTGCAAAGCTTTCGCCTCTTATTTTCAGTCCCTCTAGGTGTTTTAAAATCCTCAACTCTAATGCATAATACACCTATTTAATTATTTTACTAACGTTTTTGCATAAATGTTAATGCATTTTTAATGTCATCCTCTGGTGAATATACATAATGGTTATTTAGAGTTTCCACTGTATGTAACATATTAAGGTGTACGTACACACTAGAAGATTTTTTTTTTAAATTTTAACTTTAAAAATCCAGTTTTTTCACAGTAGGTCATTGATATATGTTTAAACTCATTTCAGTGAGAAAAAACCATATTACACTAATTATTAATTATTTTAATAATATTTAATGAGCTAATTAGAAACATGATATCTTAAATTCTAATTTGTACAGACACACAATTCTAGTTGGAAATTATGCCTAATATTAGTCTTCATGTTGTCTGCCAAAATCAAGTTATAAAAATATATAGTTTTTTTTAACAATTTTTTCCTCAACGATGAATAGAAAAAGCGAGATTTTTTCTGTCATTTTAACTTTTAAATAGCTATTAAAAATTTATTTCTATAAATATAACTTTGATTGAAGCGCAAAACATCCACTATTTCATACAGATTATTTTGATATATAAATAATTGTATTTGGTTCATTTCTTGTTGAGTTATGATTGTTTGAATGAAGCAACATAGTGGGAAAATATCATTCTTCATAAAATGAATTTAAAAAAAAACGTAACTAGAGTTTTTAATGAAATCACCTCCAGAAAATAATTATAACTCGAGAAATATTTCGAATATTGACAACATCTTGGTATCGTTTGAAAGCTAAAGGATCAGAGAACATTATTAAGCAATAAAAAAATATTCTATATTTTGAACGATTTTCGAAGTTTCAAGTGTGTACATACACCTTAATAGAAGTGGGAGAAGACTGGGGTTTCTAGAATGATACTGGAATTTTAAAATATTGCTTTTCAGTTTTTAGCAGTTGTTATTTCAAAAACAAGGCTAACTGGAAAAATGAAGGCTTTGAAAGTAGAGCGACACATTACTTGGTATAAGAGGAATGAGAAGAATGTAAATACTCTCTCCTGTACTGAATACCCTCCTCCCAAATAAACGCTTTGAATATACAGTACAAGTTCTCTCCTGCTAAACTAAACAGTCAAAAAGGTAGCCGATTTCTATTTGGGAACCTTTTTTTACTTTCTCGTATATGTAGTATGGAGAAAATATATTAATCGTCAAAAAATTCGAACTGGAGATTTAGTCAAATTCGAGATTTTGACAAATCTCCACGTTTTAGACTTCCCTGTGTTCGAAAAACACATTTTAGGAAAATGTCTGTTTGTAGCTAAGAGAGTTCAAAAGCGCTTTGAATTAGAGGGTTCAAATTTGGTATACGGTCTTTACTCCAACTTCGAAGATTTCTATCAAATTTTGAGTGAAATCCGCTCAGAGGAAGTTTGTATATAATTTAACACGATAACTACAAAACGAAGAGAGCTAAATAGATAAAATTCGATACACAGAATTAACATCTATTAATCTAGACACCTACCAAATTTTGAGCCAAATCCAAAAAGCAGTTTACTGTCGGTCTGTACTTTCAGAAACATGTAAACGCGATAACTCAAAAACGCAAAGACTTAAATAGATCAAATTTGGTATGAGACTTTGCGACTACTAGTGTAGTTTTGTGTCAAATTTTTGTTTCAGTTGGTTGTGAAAAACATATCTAAAATATAAATTCGATACTCTTAGCACAGGGATTTGAGGGATTAATCGCCAAATATTTCGCCAAGTATCACACGACAGATTCAATAAAAATGCTAATATCACGCCAAAAGTTAATATTTCGTAACTATTGTATGCCAATGCCTTGTAAGGCGCTCTCTGGTATGACAAGTACATTAGAGGGTATGCGAGAAAGTTTTTGGAAAACCACTTCCGCTAGTTTTTTTTTTTTTTTTTTTTTAAGTTTAAGTGTGCACCTTTACCAAGAATCGATAAATGAAACTGAATAGGAAGTCAAATATATTTTCTGATATGGTTTCAAATTTATAACTGATCAACCTAAAAATTTCATCTTTTATCATGTGAGAACATGATGTTGTTTTATTTAGGGGATTTTGAAGCTCAAAATCGCGTAGGCAATGAATAAAGCATAAATGGTAATTTTCATCTCGTGATTGTTTCAAACCGGTTTAAACTGTTAATGACTTAAACTAATTAAGACAAATGATGACTTAAAAAATAATAATGTTCTCACATGATAACTTGAAATTTGCGATCGTAGATTTCATTTTAATTTTTCTCCAGTTTTGTATATTTGTTTTTCATTATTTGTTTTTTTTTTCTTCTTTAGGTTGATTTTGGAATTTTAGGAATTTAATAAAAATTATACTTGTCGTTTGAATTTTCTTGTTTTATTTAAAGCCATTGAAGTTTCCACATAGTTTTCTTTAATTTTACTTGATTTTTTTTAAAAGACATTCATATAAAAGCAATTTATTTTCAAAAGTAAAGTAACAATGCAGTAATTCAATTTGAAATTGCTTTATAGGAGAATTTTAATTAAAAATCACTGATATCACCTAAAATAACGTGCTAATATTTTATTTCATCAACAAACTCAATTATTACTCCATTTAAAAGAACGAATCTATTGATAAGATTCATGAAAAATATATTTATTGAATTTAAATTCTAATTATAGCGTCTAGAAATGATCTGGGCTGCAAATTCCTGTCGGTTTTTTTTTTAATTTCTTAAATATGAAGTATAAAAAGAAAAAGTTAAGAAATCGTCAAAAAATTCGAATTCGAGATTTTTACGAATTTTCACGTTTTAAATCTCCCTCGATCCGAAAAATAAATAATTTTGGAATTATGATTGTCTTTTAATACAACTCAAATGCACTTTGAGCTAGACGGCTCAAATCTGATATGTGTACCTTACAACAAATGTGTAGATTTTTCTCAAATTTCGATCGAAATTAGTTTTTAGAGCTTATTTGTCTGTCTGTATGAGAGGAAGCGAATGCAGTAACTCCAAAACGCAAAGAGTGCAGTTACGTTTAATACACAAATGTAACATCTGAAGTGTAATCCATATCAACTTTTGAGCGAAATCCCTTAGTAGATTGACCATCTATATGCAAGATGGTTAAATAATGAAATGACTTAGATAAATGAAATTTGGTATGGGATTTTGTTACTAATATTGTATTCTGTGCAATTTATTTTATTAACTCTCTTGCGATGCTCAAAACAACAATGCTCAGAACTCTGAAGCTAAAAATCTGAACACTCGTGACGTTCACGACTTTTCCAAGGAATGCGGTTTTATATGGGAGAAAAGGTAGACAACTCACTTATTAGGGAGGATGCGAAAAAGTTTCGGGGAACCATTCCAATTGCTTTTATCATGCATGTCGCAATTTACTGATAATAACTCAACCCAAAAAACAATATAATATTAAAATTTCGTAATCTCAGTCAAATCGGAATAACTTCTATGTAATTATTTCCTCCGATTTTCTTGTTCATAAGTTATCCACCAGCGTTGATCTCTGTAACGCGAATTCAATTAAAATGTGTGAATCTTGAAACATTCAGATCAAAAATGTATTTTATTTAAAAACAAAGCCATTTCCCATACTTAAACCACCCTTCAATCGAAAAAAAGTTTTTTCTAATGCTGCCTCCCTTTATCAAATTCTCATATTTAGGGTTCTTTCTTCACTTGTACGGAACGGGCTCCTCCTCAAGACTCCCAATAGCTCTCTGCGAAAGTGAAGATCCAGTTTTATAAAGACCACTCCGTGTTTGAAGTCGATATCCTGTTCCGTTTTTTCCCAAACCCCGGAGTCCTCCATCCTCCTCCAAAGAATCTGCAGCAGCAGTCGTCTCTCGTTTTCCTCTCAATGACAGGGCGCACACTTCAAACGCCCCTTCAAGTGGTTACCACGTCCCGCAAAAGCGAAAAGAATGATGACTCCTTTTCCTTCTCGAGAGGGCCCTTGTGGAAAAGTTTTCAGAAAAAGGCGTCCTGTTCTAATCGCCGCAGCGCATTCATTTCAAAGGACGCGGGCAGACCCTCTCGACACAATTAAAAAGGGACAGCCGAGTCGTCGCTGTCGGCCACGACCCCCTCAGCCAAGAGGAGGAGGAGGAAGATTAAAAATTTTTGCAATTAGTTGGCAGTCTCGAACTCTTTCATCGTTCGCTAGTTAGAGCTGATATTTCACTCTTCAAGGAAAAGCTTTCTTGTTTGTTAAAGTGCAGTCGAGGTTTAAGTAGCCATTAATCAATCGGTCGGGAGCTTGGGAAAGGCCTCTTGTTCAAAGCGGGGGAAGGCTTTCATTCGTGCTTGTCGATGGCGTGTGGCTTCCTTTTAATGGCGGATTAACTCGGAAGGGATTGTTGAAGAATTTTATGCAAAATTTTTTTTGCATTGGCTGAAATGACCGAACGGTTATCTACAAATATCTATTATTCGGGGCACTTTGTAAAATTTAAATTTCCAGTGGTGGTGGTAATTTTAGCAGTCTTGTGCGGAAATTTTGCATATCATGTTTCATTTTTCTTGATGAGATCAAAGATTAACAATTAGACATTAGCTCTCTGAAACGTCTATTATAAGTAGTTGTAATTTTACTATTTTATAAACCTGTAATCTTTGTAGTGTAATCTTTGAACCTTTATCTTTACCTATAGTCTTTGTACCTTTATCTTTACCTATAACATTTGTACCTTTATCTTTCATCTTTCTACTTTTATCTTTACCTATAATATTTGTAACTTTATCTTTACCTATAGTCTTTGTCCTTATATCTTTACCTTTATCTTTGTACTTTTGTCTTTACCTATAATCTTTGAACCTTTATCTTTATCTTTGATCTTAGGAAAGTAATTTTTACTTTAATTTTTTGTTCCTTAAGTAGACAATTATTAATTATTTTTAATAAATGTACATCAAAATTGTTAAATATATATGCTTTTAAGTAATTCTAGTCGTCTTTGTCGACCAATTTTCATATTGTTAAATGGTTCGTATTGAATGCGTATATATATTTTAAAAAAATCACTTTGTTGAAAAAGGAAGACAATTGGAATACAATTACAGTTGAAAAAGGAAGGATACTTTATACAATTGAAAAAGGAAGATTTAAAGAATTATATTTTATGTTATATAAAAGATTAAATGGAGTGCTAAAGAACATTGCAAGGATTTCTAAATTATTAGAGTTATATATATATCCATTTGGTAAAATGATTTAAAGAATTATATTTTATGTCGTTTAAAGAAATAAATGGAGTGCAGAAAAAAGTACCAGTTAAAATTTTTTTCATCTCCCAGGCCTACTTCGAAAATATTCTTGGCACGTTAAGATTTTGAACTTTATATATATATATATATATATATATATATACACTGCAACTAAAATTTTACCGAGTTATGAAGCTTGAATTTAGCATAATTTTAAGCCAATCAAAGTCCGTTTCGAGGAAGCGCTGTTGACGTCAACGCAAATGAAACTCAAAGTGACGATTGAAATGTTGTAAAATCGTTTAAAATAGTCAAAAAAATCTTATTTTCCTTCCTATAAGTCTTTTACTTTTACAGATAGATAGATAATTCAAATTAGATGAATAATTAACTCATTGGAATGAACAACTTTTGTAAGGTATCTAATACGATTACTCTTGTTTCATGTTAAAATTGTGATAGTTGTAAGTATGGTGGTTATTAAAGTATTTTTATAAGAATTTTAAAAGAAGTTTTGTTTTAATTTTCTTTTTCGAATGTAGAATTTCTCCGTGGGCATTTTTTTTAAAAACAGTATGACCAATGCAATTAATTTGAACACTTTTTTTTGTTTGTATGTCAGTTTCTAGTGATTTTGATTTCAATCAAGCATAAAATAATTAATTATAAAAAAAACTTTATTATTTTATGATGAAGATTTATATATTTCTATGTGAAATCATTCACAGACATAATGAAATAAAATGTGCTCTTCAAAAAATGAAAACCTTCAGATATTTGAAGCCATCGTTCAGACACAAGATCGGACAAAATAAAAATTTAAACTAAAAAAAAAATCTTTAATTTTCAGATAATAACAGCATGTAGACAGAACCACACTAGTGGCC
Organism: Argiope bruennichi; assembly: GCF_947563725.1. Taxonomy (NCBI): domain Eukaryota; kingdom Metazoa; phylum Arthropoda; class Arachnida; order Araneae; family Araneidae; genus Argiope; species Argiope bruennichi. Next base: position 111,136,104 of record NC_079153.1, on the reverse strand, counting down.
TTATTTTTCTGCATCTATATTTATGATAGCTCTTGCAATTCATGTAAGGGCATCAAATATTTTGAAAAAAAAATTCAACACTATTATTAAAGAGTATTAAAAATTCAGTTTTAGTAATACATAATATTTCCTTAATTCGGTGACTACACAAAGAAAAACGTACGAAATCAAAATAAGAAGAGCCATTTTGGTGAGAAACAAACGCAGATTTCTTAATCCTTAAAAAAAGGTATTGGACTAATTCAGCTCGGCATGTCGCTATAGCATCTTTAACTTTCTTTTCATGATTCTTCTTAACTTTCTCGTATAATATAGAAAATGTTTTAATCGTAGAAGGACTCGGTTTCGAATTTTTGTAGATAGCACATTGGTAACAGTTGACTCTACACATACAGTGGTTAAAAAAAACAAAAAAAAAACAGCTATACATTTCCGATTTTACTAAATTTTATAATATTATGTATTAAATCTTTTAAGCAGTTAATATCTAGAAGAAAAAAAGTTATTTTTTAGTAAAAGTTTAAAATATAAAACATTAAAAAATTACTAATCATTTAAAAAAATATTTGTACAAAGTGAAAATTGGAAACAAAAATAGGGACATTCAATTTTTTTTTTCACATTATTCCGAATTTATTTTTACTCTGAATCAATTATTAGATGGTGCAAATATTTTTTCGAAACGATTTTACTTAATTAGAATTCAATTATAAAAGCAAACGATTTTATAAATTTTTAAACTGCACATATTATCACAAACGATAATTAAACGATTTATTAACGCAAACGATATTGTTTATTTTCACCTCATGTTTTGACAATAAAATTTATATTATTCTTTTGATAAAAATATTCTTTATTCTTCGTTGTTATATTGTGCCATTTTATTTCTCTTATTTTTACAACAAATACTTATTTATTAACTTTATTTCTGTTTTCGGCTAAAAACATTTTTGATGAAATCATATTTTCTCAATAATGGTCAGAGAAAAAAAATGCAATATTCTTAGTTTCAAAGAATGTAGTTTGTCTTCTAGAAAAATTACAAAACGATTAAGACGCTCAAAAACTGTTGTGAATAACTTCCCGACCACTATGCTGTATGTATATATAAACGATCTAGTAGAAAACAGTCGATTAAAAAGAATCACAATTAATCGAGCCTTTTCTCTACACCAAACTTCTACTTTAAAAGGAATTGCAACAATCTTGTTCGAGTAGAACTGTGCATAATGCTCTTTTAAAATCTTCTCAAGTAAAATATATAAAAATGTGAAAATAATTCCCACGAACGAAACTACAAATGATTAACCGTGGAATGGAGAAAACAGCATATTGCTCTTGGAAATAAATGGAATTACGTAATTTTCTCAGACGAAAATAAATTTAATTTGGACGAAACTGATGAATCCCGATATTAGGGGCATGATTTACGTCGGGAATTAACATTGTTTTTTAAATACATCGAGGAAGATTTGCTCGTAATATAACAACCCCGATAGATTTCAGAAGGATATCTAAACATGCTTGTTGAAAAATTATTACCAGAAAATCCTCTCATTACAAATGGGCATTATATTTTTCAACAAAATAATGCTTTTATCCATTTGTCATCATCTAAGTCTGGTTTTAATCAAATGAAGAAGAATCATTGGGCTGACCTTCAAAAAGCCCCTACTTGAACCCTACGGAAAATTTATGATCAAATAATGACTCATGATTTTTTTTGAAGGCAGTTGTTGCTACGCCAGTAAATAAGAGTTAAGTATGCGATCGGAAATTCATGGAAAAAATATAGAAACAACTTTTAGAAAAATCTCTGGAGTCTGTGGTATCTCGATCGATTAATACCCTATAAAAAAAGATAAATTTCTGTATACTTAATTATTTTGAGAGCCAAATCTGTGATTGGCTCTATTTTACTTTCACAATTACCTTTCTGTGTATATTACCTTTCTGTAATTTATTGAGTAAAACTGTAATAAATTAATATATGTTACTCAAAATAATTTCGGGTGGATCCTAGCACAACCCACCTCTTGGCGTCTTTTTGAATTCTCGCTAAACGAGTGGCGATAACGTTGCCATGTGGCAACCTAGACGGATTTTTTTAATTTAATTTTTATTACATTTATTTCATTTTATTTATTTTTATTATTATTTTTTATTATTTTATTATCATTTATTTATTATATTTTATTTATTTATTTATTATATTTTATTTATTTATTTATTATATATTTTTATTTATTCATATTTTTTATTTATTTATTATATTTATTTTATTTGATGTATTATTATTTCTGGCCTTCAAGTATCGTTTTTTAATTGAAAAATAATAATAATAACAAATATTCAATTAGTAGTCAACTTGGCGAGATTTCAAATATTGCATTTATATATATTCTTATTGGTTTAAAAATTATAATATACTACAACAAATAGTTTAAAATTTACAAAAAAATTTTTCGCTGGCCTTATTTTTTTCCACCACTGTATATGCACAATTTCCCTCCGATCTCAAAAAAAAAATACTGGCCATAAGTGTTTCTACTGCCTTTTCACACAATCCTGCGTCATAGAAGCATTATCAAACGCTAGCTGCCTTTGGCGACAAGTTTGTTCGCCAAAATTGTCCATTTTTTTCGCTTATTAAACGATTAAAATGGAAAGCATTTTTTAAACATTTCAGTTTATTTGATACTATTTAAAAATAGGACTTTAACTGAATGATTCTGCAACAAATAATTGTGGGCACAAACTAAAAGCATACAGATTATGAAATATAAGCGGAAGTGAAAATCCTATTTCGGAATTAGTGATACAAAAAAGTAATTTTTTATTTTAATTTTGACACAAAATGTTGGACACAGATAGCAGCATTTATAATAATAATAATTTATTTAATTAGTGAAGTGTTGAATTAAGTGTATCTGTAAAAACGCTGAATAAAGCAATCTGCTGAAACCTACGTACATCGATATGTTTGCATTTCATTGCATTTATCGGTTAGCATTATTATATTTGTCGTTAAACACTTGTCTGATACAAATTGGATGTGTGCACAGAATCTTAATTGACGTTGAGGATCAAATTTCTTCGTGTTGGTTTGGTAAGAAAGCTTGAAGAAAGGGTTCTCATCTCTAGCATTGTTCTTGTCAGCTAACAATGATACGGAATTACGAGATCTGACCCAAAATAGCTGTCTTATTTGCTCAGAAGGGTGGGGGGACTACTAGTATAATTTAATGTTTTTGCTTTTTGTATTTCCTTTTGGGAAATGTTTTTTTTTCCTTACTTTTTATAAATTTCTTTAAGTTTTTCTAATTTATCTTGATTATGATTGACATATTGTTTCTATTGTTTTCCCTTTAGAATCCTGGCCCCCGTATCGCTATAAAGAAACTAGATTCTGTCTATGCATATGAAATCAGCTGTATGATGTAAGTAACGTATCTATGTTTTTATTAAAATAGTTTATGCGTAAATTCAGTTCGAACCTGGCATAAATTTCACTGTACCTTGTTTGTATAGATATCTGATGCATATAACAATTCTGTTTAACTCAAAAAAAAAAAAAAAAAAATCCTTTTTTTTTTTCTGCACACCAAAAAAAAATTATTATTCTTTTTTTAGTAAATAAAATTCTTACCTTACTTTTAAATAAATTGGGTTTTCAAAAACGAAATATTTCGTATGTATATAAAAGAAGAAACTAAAAAAAAATATTCGGATATTCAAATTCTCTATATCGCAGAATAGCAAACAGATATTTCTCTATAATAATGCGACATGAGCGTTTACGATTCCAAAATCACGAAACTTTAAAATATCGTCTGCAAAAATTATGAGATACACCGGGAAAACAACGGAATTAAATAGAGTAAAACAAGCTGGCAAAAACCAGCCTTCAAGGCAAGAAATTTTTGATGCTGCCTTATTTATCACTTTTTGCAATATAATCTGGAAGAAATGATCTTTCCCTCTCTCTTATTAACTGCATCGAAACGTTTCTATTCGTTTTTTTATGTAATTTGTATGAAAATGAGCGCGGAAAGCTAGGAATCGACTTCGACGTTTTGCCCCCAAACAATTTTGATTGAGATGTGGAAGTTCCGGCGTTTTCATGTTAATAATGTGCTTATGTGTCGTGGGTGAGGTTTTCTCGTTTTTGCCACTCGAGATCTGCCCCCACCGCGTTGTTAGCCCACATTAGTGCTCATGGCAGTTACTGTAAAAGTGGATCAAAACGAAACTGCCTGTTAATGCCCATTTTTCTTTGACTTTTTTCATGTTTGTAATGATGGTATTTTGTGATCGATTTTTCGCTCACTTCTTGATGTGCTAAAGTTTGAGAAGATTCTGCGTCTTTGTATATTAAGTAAAATAATGTGTGTTTTAATATCTCCAGAAATTAATATTCAATTAATAAAGTAGTTTTAATAAAATGTTGCTTTCATATGAGTGTCGCCACCTAGTAGTAAATCATAGAAAGTATTGATTCCATATATTTTTCTAAATAATAAAGATGAATATGTGTATATTTGTGTATATGTCTGCGTTGACGTTGTACAGGCTTGACCATGTAACCTCAAATCGACGACCTTGGCACATATATCTCTTGAAGTTGTGGAATTTGCATCCCAAAGCAATTCTTTGAAATTTTAACTAATTAAAAATTAAACGAAATTTTGGCTTTCTTCCGTAATAACTATTGAAAATATCACATAAGAAAAAAAATGTTTTTATATTATCTTAAAATTCAAAAAATTAGCTATGATACTAATTTTTTGCGATGCATAAATGTTTATCTATTTTTAATAAATTAAAAAAAATAATGAGTTTTACAATACATGTTATTTTTGAAATGAAACTCAAATCGTTTTCATTGCAGTTTGTAATATTTCATCTTGACTTTTTTTTTTCCACTGCTGATTATCAAAATATAAAGTGCCGATTCTCTTTTCCACGTTGAATTATAATTTCATTATAAGATGTGCTTTTAATAAAATTTTCGAAATTTGTAGTCCTTTCAATTAAGATTTAACTTCAGTATCTAGTAGTGGTAAAACAATTTTAAAGTACTGACCTTTTAAAAGGCTGATACTTCTTTCTTTGATAAAAATAGATCTAGAAAGATTTTGTGTTGTTGAATTAGTTAAATTCATCTAAATTCATCATTTTTTAAAAAATCATTAGTTAAATTCTTACTCAATGAGTAGAATGGTACGGGGCTTCTAATATAGAAAGAGTACATCTATATGTCTATCAAAATTTGAAATTTAAAAATATTTTGTTATGAAAGCCACTAAGGCGTAGCCTGTTACACAAAATATTTAAATGTAATCTGTAACAACCATTTTTCCCCGTGAACATAAAAATAGTTAAACACAGTTGTCATAACCGAACGGCCAGTTCCTACCCCGATATCATCATTTTATGTTTTATTCTCCAATTCATGATTCTTAGTTGTGTCATTATTGCCCCCCCCCTATATTCGCAATCTTTCTAGAATAAAAGTGACAGGGAATACCAATCTCCCCAATTGGTCCGATAATTATTATTAAATTAACTAAATTTATTATTTTTATTTTTACAATTTTTTAATTCTTATTTTTTTATCTTACCAAGTAGCAAATGGCAAGAATATTAAATCCAGTGAAAAAATTGGTCTCCAAGGATGACTAGTGTATATATAACATTAGGCGCCTTTGGCGACCAATTTGTTAGCCTTTGTTTATTGATATTTTGAGCGATTAATGTGGAATAATAGTTCAGTTATAGCGATTATCTATCTGAAGTATTTTTTTAATTCTTATTTTTTAATCTTATCAAGTAGCAAATGGCAAGAATATTAAATCCAGTGAAAAAATTGGTCGCCAAGGATGACTAGTGTATATATAACATTAGACGTCTTTGGCGAAAAATTTGTTAGCCTTTGTTTATTGATATTTTGAGCGATTAATGTGGAATAATAGTTCAGTTATAGCGATTATCTATCTGAAGTATTTTTTTAATTCTTATTTTTTAATCTTATCAAGTAGCAAATGGCAAGAATATTAAATCAAGTGAAAAAATTGGTCGCCAAAGATGACGTGTATTTATAACATTAGACGCCTTTGGCGACCAATTTGTTAACCTTTGTTTATTGATATTTTAAACGATTAATGTGGAATAGTTCAGTTATAGCAATTATTCATCTGAAGCAATTAAACCAGTTTTAGCGCTTGTTACACTTTCTGTTTGACGTATATTTCTTTATTTCCTTTATATCTTGTTTCTTTAGACTTAATGAAATTTTTTACAATATATTTCTTTCTGTTTTTTTAAATCAATTAAAATATTTTCAACATATATTACAACAAAATATTTCTTTATTGTAATGAAATTGTTTTCATTGTTCGTATTAATATACCATTCTGGCTTTTTGTTCCATTGCTGGGAATGAAAGTATGAAATTATTGTTTATTTTTCCAAAATGAGTACATTTTTATTTATAGTAGGCTTTTAATATACTATTTCAATTTGTTATATTTATTATCATGGTTTAACTTCAAAAATAAGCAATGATAGCATTTTTTGAAAATGCGTACCTTCTTAAACCTCTACTTTTTAATATGTTATTATTGGATATAGAAAAAATATATTATCTTTCTTATCATTGATTAAATTGCTTTCTCATTTCAGTGCATTGATTTTTTTGTTGAATCAGAGATATTTTTATATGGAATAATTAATCCTCTGGCTATTACAAAAATTATAAAAAATATTCGGTATTTATGCATAAAAAAAAACTTTCTATTACATTTGATAATGCAAGTCTAATTTCAACAAGAAAGTTTTTACGTTAGTCGATGTTTAAATATTTAAGTTTTTGAAATTGAAATCCAAATTTTGGGTGAGATGACAGAAAACTTAAAAAGCGTGCTACGCAATGAAAGGAACGGTATAAGAGTTTTGAAATCATACGTATTACACGTCTATCGTATTAGAAATTTAAAAATAACTGAGAATGCCATCAAGTGGAAGCTTCATAAAATATATACTTGAATTTTTCAGAAAATATTAATCCCAGTGAAACAACTGGTTGCCGAAATCGGCTAGAATGAAATATATTAAATACGAAAAATTATAATCCAGTAAAAATAAAGAAAATTTTTCAAAAATACTTTTATAAATGTACTAAAAATTATAAAGACTTTTTTTTTTCTTTGTCAAATGTATGGATGTCAAATTTATAAATTAAGCTTCAGTTATACAAATGTAGATAAAGAAAGTTATATGATCTAATTTTTATTCTGTTGTAATTCTGAAAACTTTCTATATCTGTTGGATAGAGCGGGGAGGGGGGGGGGAGATAGTGAAGGATTCGCCCGTCAATTTTCCTGTTTAATGGAGCGAGGGATATGGGTGTGTTCTTTCGTCATTTTTCACGTAAATATATTTACGCAATATTATATGTTTAATGTTTAGCTTCATAGTGTTGTTCAAAGATTTGACCTTTGAAGAATACCATGTTAGTATTCATGTAACAATGCCCTTATATATATACGCCCATTCTCAATTCATATTCCACGCATTCTGAATAGATAATTCACTGAAAACTAATCTGCTTTGTTTCCAATCCCACGTTCTATCGAAGGAAGGATTTAGTTCTGAGCGTTTGTCTTACCCTTACAGTTTGCAAACGAACTTTTATAATATAAGGAAATTTATTATATATTTCGTAATTATTGTTCGCTAATGCCATGTAAGGCATTTGAGGCCTTATGTTACGTTATGTTATGTTGTGCGAAGGGAAGGGGAATAACTCCTTTCTGAGACAGTATGCGAGTAATTTTTGAAAAAGTCACTCCCTGTGGGGGTTTTTTTTTGACGATTAATCGCTGGTATGCGTTTAATATGCAAATCCCTTATGTGTAATTTAAATTATCATTTCTCTCCTACTATTTCAACGTACATCATATTATCTAGATCAAAAGATCCAATTTTCTAAGAGATGCCAAAGTGATTGTGTTCCGGATTTTATTAGATTGCCGGATTATTTACTTTCTGAAACTCAGAATTTCTGGATTTGTTGTTTGTGGATTCATGTGTTTCTCACTGATATACCTGGTATCTGATTAAATGGTACCTGATTTTTACTACACGGTAGTTTTCAGGAAAAATTGTTAGGAATCGCTTTCACCTAGGGAAATTGTACAAAAAGGGAATTCAGTGTATAGCTTATATAAAATATTAGCTGTGAGTATTACTTATGTTTTCTGGAAAGCTTATCAGGTTATGAGTTATTTTTCCCTAACTAGGTAAACTTCAGCACAAATGTAGAACGACAAGCGCAGATTTCTGTTTCAAAATTCTAGAACACTCGGTCGGATTCCTGGCAAGTTGTGAAATAGAGCATATCCTACACGCTATTCAATCAGCTTTTGATGCTTATTGCGAGAACTTGGGTACTATGTAATTGCAGAGGCTCAAAAAGGACAGCTAATTAATAAGTCATGAGTGATTTTTTTTAGTAACTGTGTAGGCCTTTATCATAGATGTAGAACGACAGGCACAGATTTCTGTTCCATATTCTAGAACATTCGACCGGAATCTAGGCAAGTTAGGAAAAAGAGCAAATCCTACACGTTATTCAATCAGCGTTTGATGCTTATTGCTGGGACTTGGCTACGGTGTAATTGCAGAAGCTCAACAAAAACTGGGTTCTTTCTGGGGTGGACGTGCGCCATTTTCGATCCAAACAGCAATCCCCCCCACCCCGTCCGCATTATGCGCTCATTAAAGTCCCCGCATTTCCGAAGATGCGGGTTGGAGAACATCATCTGGCTATAATGAGCTGTCAAATGTGCGGCCGGTCTTCATTAAGACCTGATGTTGCGAACCATCGCCGTGTCTTCGCCCGCCCGAAACTGCCTTTTCTTCGACCTATTATATAAATGGGATGAGAGCAGTGCCAGAAAGGAGTTTTCACCCACTAGTGGGCCCATTAAGCTCATTGCTTTCATCTTTTTCACTCTTCCAGAAGAGAGGGGGGTGGAGAAATGTCTAGGTGGAGTTTTGTTTTCTTCCTTATTCCTTGCTTGCTTCTTTCTTTTTTCTGGGGGGGAGGGGGTGGTGTGTGGGCTTGTGTGTGGATAACGAGGGAAGTGAATCGGTTTTGATGTGGTGTGCGGAAGAAAGGGAGTCGGAAGCGCAGGGGAGCGGCGGAAGAAAAGGTCGTTTTCGCTTTCGGCGAGGGTGTTCGATCTCGGGAAGTGTGGATGAATCTTAACCCTCTGACTTCTGGGGATTGGGATAATTACTGTCAAGCTGAAACACATTGTTACCCATTTGTGCAAATAAGCCGTCCATCAAAGGTTCCGAGTTAGCATATCTTGTTTCGAAGGACGATGATTTGACATATGTGAGAATACAGCATTTTATTTGATATGTTGTAAGATAATTTGTGTCCAATTGCTTTATTAGTCGTGTTGGTGAGATGCAAATTATTTTTAACATCAAAAAGCTTCCCGTCTATTTATTAGGTGAAAAATGTGAGGGAAATTACTTTATGTTTTATTAAGTTGTCAAGGAAATAAAGGAAACGATTCTTTTTATATACATGTATTAAAATTTGCTAAGATTTTTGGAATTATATGCCTGTTGTATACTCAGGGCAGTGTTCCTCGAACTGAAACGTGTTATATTTGAAGCATATCAGAAGCGTTGCTAAAAACGAGAAAAATAAGTAAAAGCCTTATTTTTGAAGCTGAAATAAAGCATCAGGGTGTTCATCTCCCGACTTTTTACTGATTTACGTAATTATTTTTCTCGACTTTTTACTTACTTGACTTACTTACGTAATATGGAGAAGTTTGTGTTTAACTTCGTAGTATAATAACAGGAATCATATAGGCCCTTTTGATCTCTTTCTGTTGACTATGTAGATTGAAAATTTGTTGCAGATGGGAAATATAAATGTAGAGATCACATGTAAATATTTATTTAGTTCGTTGTGCATTTCAATAATCTTGTTTTTATATAAATGGACAGACAGACAAATAGACAGGTAGATGGTCTACGCTTCGATGAATTAGATCTAAAATAAGAATCCAGTTTTGGTATGAATGTTCGAGAGAGAAAATTTATTACATATTGGCAATATGAATGTGAAGATCGCATGTAAATATTTAACTCGTTGCATATTTCAATAATCGTGTTTTTATATAATTCGTTTTTTTTTTTGGTTCATTTATCTGTTTATTTTTGTTAGCTTTTTATCATATCCATCATATAAAAAACACCGAACTAGAAATGTAATAATTTCATTTTTTTTTCGTCCAAGAGGATTTAATTCATGAAGATTTTTCAAACTTTCGAAATGATACTCGATATTGTAAAATGGTATTTTTGAAAAATAAAAATAAACGGTCACCATTCGAAGAACATAAAAACATATAAATCACATATTTTGAAAAAATTCTTGAATTAAATCGAAATGTAGCGTAAATGATATGAAAAATTCAATGCCAAACATTAAGTTATTAAATGCCACTAATTTCAGCCAAAACATTGAAAAAATTTTTAACACTCAAAGAAACGATTATTTAATCAAATGCTTATTCCCAGATTATGAAAACTTGTTTAACTAAAATTTAGTATACTTTAGGCAAATATACAAAAAAATTAAAAAAAGAAAAAGAAAAATCACTTAGAGTAATTATTAGTTAATCAAATGCATATTCTCAGATTATGGAAACTTATTGACTAAAATTTAATATACATTTAGCAAAAACAGAAAAAAAAACGCTTTAACACTCAATGAAATGATTACTTAATCAAATGCATATTCTAAGATTTTGAAAATTATTTAACTAAAATTTAATATACTTTAATAAAATATAATTAGTATATTTTAAAATATTTATGTTAGGACTTAAATACCTGTCCAATGAAGTACAAAAAGTAAATCGATAAAAAGTAAAGCTTTAATGCGATGTCTTCTGTGAGATTCATGTCGAAACTTCTCTGAAAAGATTAGCGAGAAAAAAAGGCTGCAATCAGTCTTTTCTGGGTTTTTTTTTCCTTAAGTCCGGGTTGTATGAAAAGGCAATTTCCGCAATTGAAAAACATGCATAAACATAGTAGTAACTTTTAACTTCCCGCGAAAGGGTAAAAACATAAAACATGAAGAAGAGGGTTTTAAAAGTCGTTCAACAAAAGAGCCTTGTAATGAGCATAGAAAAGAAGACGAAAAAATTTCACAATTAAAGTCAAAAGAAAAGCAGTTTCAGAACAAAAGGATTACAGGAAAGTTAATTGTGCTTTTAACACATTTCTTTGGTTATATGTTTTTTTTATAGCTTTCCCCTCGTCGTTTGACAAAAATAATACTCAACTGAAAGAATAAACTAAGAAAACCGCAACCGTGGCTGGAGGTTTTCTTTGGAGTCCCCAAAGGTGATTAAGAAATTTGGACATCAGTAATTGCCTGCTATTGTTTCTGTCAACAAGTCTTGCACATCGTCGAGTTTTTAAAAAAGATGCAAAAAAGAATGTTTTCGAAAAAACGGGATGCGGAGATGAAAAAAATAAAATAAAATAAGAAGCTCTTTAAAGAGGCTTTTGTAACAATAAATGAGTAACTCAGATTGTGAAAGAAGCTTTAATGGAAAGAAAATAAAGGATGACCACATTTCGTATTTAGTCTTTTCTTTTTCCGTGCCGTGTGGTGAAAAAGAAAATAATTCTCTAAATTGTGGCGTAAAAATTCATTGTATAAGAAGGGGGGAAAAAAACGACAAATGCTCTCTTCAATACGATGGTGAATTAGTTACTTGTCAAGTAAGGAAAAAAAAGTTATTAAAAAAAGTTTGAATGAAATGTTTGAAAATGTTTTTCGTCGTTGTTTGTGATATCTTTTCATGTTATAATTAATATTTTACATTTGTTTTAATTTTCATTTAAATCGTCATCGTCATTGTTCAGCTTTTTATGAGCGTATCATCCGGGAAAGTAAAACGTATTCATAGTACATTTTGTAATTACGCATTTTTTATGCTGTTTATAAAATAGGAATAATTAGTAGTGCATTATTTTATTTAGTAACATTATCTGAGGATTAATTATTCTTTAATATTAACTTTTTAAAATTCCGAATTAAGGTATAAATGAAATTTATTCTGAAAGTGTTGGAATAGTATTAAAAAAATAAAATAAATATTAACATATTGGTTTGTTGCTGAATTAATTTTATAGTTGTTTTTTTTTCTCGTATATGTTGTATAGAGAAAGTATAGTAGTCGTCAAAAAATTCGAACTCGAGTTATCTTTGTCAAACTCAAAAATACTTTACTCTATATTTTCAGATGACATTCAAGTTTTTACTAAAATCTGTTCTGAGGAAATCTGTCTGTCCGGCTGTTTGAATATAAGTTAACACAATAATTACGAAACAGAGAAGACTAGATAGATAAAATTTGGTGCTCAGATTTAATATCTATACAATGTCTATATGTTATAGAGTATCTATAACATTTAGAACTCTGTATGTTATTTGCTGTCTATTTTTCAGGCGATCATCATTTTGCATGACCAAGACATAAGGATTATCTTTTGACCACTTTTAAGCTTATTTTCGCGCTCTATTAAACTTTTTGTTGGATACCTCTTTGCATCATTTCGATTTCTTGTATATGCTCTTATTTTTTCTGACTGAATGAAGAATTTGGAAACTCCTTCGAGTATTTCTAATATTATTTTGCAGCTCCATTAATTGGTTATGCAAAGTGTTGAATTAAGTGCAAGTATAAAAGTGTTCAAAAAACAGTGTGAGAGTTAATATTATTTTGACAGAATATTAGTATCATCGCTGAAATGAGAAATGTACAGATTCCCTAAATGGATGTCAGGTCAGACCCCCCGACCTTGGGGACTGTTCGGAAAATTCGGCAATAAAAATGAAGGTTCAAGAAAAGTACAGAAATTGGCTATATCTTTATCAAAGGCCGAGATCTCTGATCCTCTCTAGAAAGTTCCATGCTCTGTGAGAAGACTATAAAAAGTGAAGCACTCACACAAGTAGTCAAGTTTCTCTTTGAAGCATTGGTCGCGGAGCGTTTCTCTCATGTGCGCCATTGCTGTTTTCTTTCCCATTTATCACTGTGCTTATGTTGCGTGTTTGTGTGCTGTTTTTGATGCAGGTAGTTTTTAACACTTGTGCTTCGTGTTTTCTTGTTTGATAAATATTGCTTTCCATTGCCTAATATGTTCAATTTAATTTATAAAATACCCACCGCACGATTTCTACAACAATATTATTATGTTCTAATTTGAACATTTTTCTGTTGTCCAATTGATTAATTTGATCCAGTCGTAAAATTTTGGTTTAAAGATCACATATCAAAATTTCTTTAACTAATTTATCGTATTTATAAATAATCGCATTCCCACCTATAGGAATACACAGATTAATAGAGTTGAAAAAACAGTTGTCGAAATCTGTCCAAAATTCATTACAGAAGCTACAATTCTAGTTTTAAAAATATATGCTGAATTTCATCGATTTAATTTTCAGCATTTTTGATTATTAAGTTCGTGTACATTCGGACAGGTTGTCAAAAAGGAAGGAATTTGATTTTTTTTTTTTAATGTGAAAGCCGCGGAGACTCATTTGTTTACGATTTCATTGCCAAATTGTCGTGCCAAACCTCTGATACCTATAATCAAGAGATTAACTCATCTATTGTGTTCACACTCAGTCGGAAATAATATAAACATATTTTTTTTTCAAACTCAGGCAGGTTTAAAATGAAGAAATTGTCAAAATCACCAAGACTTGATATTACATATCTGTAATATTACTTCTCTGCAATGATAATCTTTGCAGAGATTTAAAGATATTTTTAATGGACGATTCAATGATCGCCCGATCTTGGCAACAAACTTGATAAACATTTGGCGAAGAATTTGGCTGAAAATGAAGGTCCCGGGAAATGATAAAAATATGGCCTTATCGCTATTAGGAACCAAGATCTAGAGGTTCTTCTGGATGATTCCATGTGACCTCATGCCTTCTTCAGAAACTGTATAAGGTTTTGCGGTCACATGTTGAACGAATTCTCTCTCTGGAATGTTAATTGCTCGTTAATGCTTTTAAAGCTGAGTGCTGTTACGGTTTTCTATTCAGAAATGTGCAATTTGCTTTTGTTGTCAGTGTCTACACGTGCTGTTTTTTTATGCATATTTTGGCTGCGTTTTTATCATTTGTGTTCCGCGATTTTTGGTATATTCGTAGAATAAAGCATTTTTTTTTCTCCATTGTTCAGCTTATTGGTTTGGGACGCCCTTGATAATTTTTTATTACATTATCAAACATGTTTTTTTTACGGATTTAGTGAAGTCTAAAACGAGCATATTAATAAAAATCATTTTTTTTATCGACTATTCAGTATATATTTTATAAATCAGAAAAATTAAACATAGTTTATTTGAAAATTCTACACACTTATAATGCTTCTGATTACAGAAGCGGAAAATCTTTAAACATCTTTAATTACTTCCGACGAACTGACCCCTTCTTCCAGCAATCCTAAAAAAACTTGAATCTGATTTATTTATTTAAACTTGGATCTGGTTTATAGGAATCCAAAGATTTCAACTGCTTATTCTTTCGTGCTGACATTTTATCTTTATTCTGGTTTTTCCTTCATCATTTCCAACGAATTCAGTTTTCTAAACCTTTATCGGAAACTTAATACCGCAAGTACACCATCAAAAGCAATCGATAGAAAAAAAACAACAACCCTAAAGTAAATTTCTTAGGGCCAATACTGCGCATATTTGGTATGGGAGGATTGGATCATTAGTTTATCGACCGAACAATGTCTTTCAATCATTTCTGAAACCGAATAAGCGAAATGTAGATACAATAACCGCAAGCGATTCAATCGATAGCGGAGTTGGGAGACGAAAGAAAATCTTGTTTTAACTTCATTAGCCGTTCAAACCAAATTTTTCTGCTGTTGCGTTTTATTTCAATGGAGGTGGGCGCACGATAGTGTGTTATTCAGTTCGAAATAGATTCGAATTTTAAAAATCGTCCAAGAGATGGAAATTGAAATGGATAAATCGAAACATGTAAACTACCACACAATTGTCGTAGTATTGCCTTAATCATATGAACCATATTAGTAATTTTTGTGGTAAAAATTTAGTTTTTAACTTATTGCATGTGCTTCTTACTTTCTAGAGTACAAAGTATATGAATTTCCACGTGTTAGACCTCCTTTGTCCGAAAAGCACATTTTTTGCATTATATCTATCTGTCTGTAATAAAGATAATTCAAAGATGCTTTGAAGTAGACTGTTGAAATTTAATATATTTAAATTAAAATTTTAAACTAAACCCATTCAGAGGAAAGGAGTTTGTATATCTGTCTGAGTACAAGTTGGCACAATAACTACAAAACGTTAAAGAAACGTTCAACACAAAATTGTTTATTTATCTTCTCAAATGCGCAAGCAGTTTACATACATTAATTATGTTTAAACAACATTTCCTATTGTCTTTGAATGAATTAACGAATACATTTTTTGTTATTTAATTGCAGGCATTTTAACATTTTTCACTTTTTTTCTATCTAAGTTTTAGTTTAAGACATTGGGTCCGATCATTTGTATTCCTGGAGAATCTAGATGTTTTCCAAAGTGCTCTATTTAAAACTTCAACTAGCACTTTTTACAAAATAAAAAGGCAATAATATTTATCATTGTTTAGATAACAACAAATCAAATCCTTTAGATTTATTTAGAATTTTAATGAATAAATTTTAATAAATATAATAGTAAATGGATCGATGAGCTTGTTATATTACATATTTTCTCATATTTTTAAATAAAACTGAATACGGCTATCCTCTACAGCAACAACTGCTAAAAACAAAGGTTTTGACAAATGAAAAGTAACAAATGCAGTAAATTTTCCGATTGAGCAAATTTTTATATTTTATTGGTAGAAAAATTTCAGTTAATTTCATGCAGCTTATTTTTGTTTTAATGAAGTGTCGTAAGACTTCTAAGTCAGGTTACCTACTTTTGCAGCTGTAAATGCGTATGAAACAAGGTCATTCAATGAATTTTGAATTCACGCAAAGTTATCGGTTTCATCATTTTAAAGTATATTTCACAATTCTTATTTTAAATGTTTTGAAACTAAAATTTAAATAAAAATAAGAGTTTAAAACATCTCATAGTATCTTGTGATGAAATCGAGAACACCTGCTCTTTCCCTAGACACTTTTTTTTTTTTTTTTTTTTTTTTTGCAGTCACTAGGTTTCATTAAATTTATAATAAAGATAATGACATTTTCCTACTATCTAGTATATATTCGATTCTGGTATTTTTCTTATAGAATACAATTTATTATTCTGAAGGTCATATTTATTCGTCTTTGTTTTAAAACACATCTAAAAATTAAAATTAGAATGACGTAATTATAGAAACAATGGATAAATAATGTTGCCAAACATGGTATGATAACTTAACAAAAATGAAATATCGAATGACGCAAATCGTTGTTATCAAACGAATAAAAAATATTAATTATAATTCAAAAGATTAAAGTATTTTTGTTAATGCTTTTGAATCACAAAACAACTTTTCATATATTCAAATATCCTCATTAATTCTTGTTTTTTTTTTTTTTTTTTTTTTCCCTTCCCTTCCCGCACTGCGCGAATATATGAGTAGAAAATCGAGTGAGCATACGCGTAATCCGTTTGAATCGTTCATTTCTTATTACAACGTCTTTATTACTTTCAAATAGTGAGATTTTATTTGTTTTCTTTAGATGCTTTTACGTGGAAAGAGACAGTATTTAAGTATCTAATTGAATATATTCTGTGCCTGTTTCAAAGACGCTTTTTCAGGGTACATAATACGTTTTCTGCTTTCTATATTCGCCCGGATATAAATATAGTATAACGCTAGATAAAAATGTGTGTATCGTCGCAAGCGTGGGATAAAGAGTATTTTTTATAAACAAATATCTGTATCCTTAGTCTGCTCTTTAAATAAAGGTAATTTTCGTTGTCGAAATTTCATAGCAGATTCATTCAGTGTTTATATATGATCCATGAAAAATTATGATAAATTCAGTTTTATCAAATGTATTTCAATAGGAAGAATTTATCAACAAATTGTTGATCAAATGAAAGTTAAATCACTTGAGGCTTCCTCAAAAGTTTGGACAGAATCATGGGTTCTTCCAAATCAGTCCTCGAGGGTAACGGGATGTCCGATCCCTACCACAACTGTCGCAGCACAATGACTTTATGTCCCGATTTTAGCCTCCAACGTTCCCTGGGCAGTCGTCTCTATTCTGCCCCACAAGTTCTGTCTCAGCTGTGATAAGGTCTCTGAAGAAAGGGAATGGCCTCTTATGCGGTGCATATCCACTCAGACGGAAAGACATGAAGTGGGTTGCTAAAACTGATATCTGAGAACGAAACTTGCGATGGATTTTTGACAGAATTCCCTTTGGCTTTTGTACAATGGAATTTCTACACTGTGATATTAATTTTCGAAAATTGTTTCCTGCAAATACATTAAAGTTTTCTATAACACAGTTGATTTGTTGTCATGTTGTAATTCAAAAGAAGTTACTTTACAGAACCGTCGAATGGACTTTAATGATAATACGGCGATGGTCACACACACACAAAAAAAAAACTACCGGCCCATGCACCATCTCTCCCGTAGGAAGTATGGCCTGTCATCGGCGATAGAAACACCGTCATTGGCAGACCCTTTAGAAAAATAAGAACCCTCTTTCTTATTGATCAATTCCTCATACTCAAATCTGAACTGCCCCCTTCTCTCTAAACTGGAGAAGTTGCTTTGTGTTGTAAGAGATTTTCCAGAGTATCGAATCCTAATGTCAAAGGATGCTATGTTGTCCATAATGTGGCTTTCATTCTGTGTTAATGCTCATAAGTGTTCGTGTAGATTTTCTGTACTCTAAGTGAATCCAGAGCCCCCCCCCCCCCCAAACCGTTTTTCC
This sequence comes from Argiope bruennichi, assembly GCF_947563725.1. NCBI lineage: Eukaryota > Metazoa > Arthropoda > Arachnida > Araneae > Araneidae > Argiope > Argiope bruennichi. The sequence goes on along the minus strand of NC_079153.1, from coordinate 111,118,057 downwards.
GCGATAAATTCCGAAAATATTGCAACACAATTGCTCTTTTCAATATAACTTCCAAAATATTATCTTTTGAAGAATGCTTATTTTTTTCGCCGTATAATTTTTTTCAATTTTTAATAAATTAAAAAAAATATTTTATGTATATTTTACAATACATATTTCATCATGGAAGTGAAACTCAACTCATTTCATTGTTGCCACTAATATTTCATCATTTTTTTACCCATTGTTTATAATCAAAACATGAAGATTGGGCTTATTTCGCCATACTGTGTAAATTTCAGTAATGGGTATACTTTAAATAAAAATTTTGATTTTTTTTTTTCTATTTACAGTTAAGATTTAAGTGCAGTATCAAAAAATGGTAAAATTTTTTTTTAATGCACCCATTTTTAATACTGCTTTTAAAAACTACTGCTTTTTTCTGTGATATAAAAAGATAGAGACAGAAATTAGGGAAATGCGTTGCGTTAGAACTAAGTAAGACTATTGAAACAGTATAAATTTATATGTTTATCAAAATTTGAAGTTTCAAAATCTTATAATACTTTGTTGAGGAAACTATTAAGAATAGCTATATAAAATATTTAACTGGGATTTTTAATAAGCAGTAATCCTCTCAAAATAACTGGTCACTAAATATATATATGTGTGTGTGTGTTTTATGTATATATATATATATATAGAGAGAGAGAGAGAGAGAGTTTCCGATTTATTCCATCCCGGGAAGCATAATTTATGTACAAGCAAGAAACGACAAAATACGTCAGTCCACGATACAAGAGAAGAGCGAAAGAGACAGAAATATTTTCCCCATACTATAAGATTCTGATAGGGATTTCTTTGAAAAGTAACGATTTAGTAAACGGAAGTATAGGTATCTTTAAAAGTTTTTGCTAAGCATGACAGATTATTTTATCCCTTCACTCGTATCGTGAAAACTTGCTGATTAAAGCAGTTTTACAGAGCTCGTGTAGGATTAATTAATTAAAAAAATGGAATTGTATCAGGAAATAAGAGAACATTTTAGCATGAAGTTAATATGGGTTAAATTAAGATAAAAATTAGGATTTAAATTAGATTTATATATATATATTTATATATATATAAAGAATTAAAATAAGAATTAATATATATATATATATATATATATATATATATATATATATATATATATAATATATATATATATATATATAAAATATAATATATATATATATATATAAAATATATATATATATATATATATTTATTTTAATTCTTTATATATATATATATATATATATATATATATATATATATATATATATATATAAAGAATTAAAATAAAAAAAACAAATATAAATTAAACCCAAAAAAAATATAAAAAAGAATCCGGCCTGAAGACTTTTTCAAGGGTCACCCTCAGGCAGGGATTCAAAAAAAGGGATTTTTTCTGTGAAGGAAATGCAGACATTAGTCTAATAATGATTCCTCGTGACCCGAAAATTCCCTGAAATTAGACCAAAGAGATATACCATTTTAACAGAAAGGAAAATACAAAACAACAAATTAGAAGAAAATAACCACTACAAAGTAAAAATACAATAACAAAAATCTTCATCTGTGTTTTAAAAGTAGCTGCAGTTGCTCTCTCTAAATACTGTGAAGTTCTTTTTTGGTTTTAGTTTGAATAGGTAATAATTTTTAGTTGCGATTTCGAAACTGTTTTGTTTCGTTTTCATTTTAGTTTCGTTTTCAAACTATTTCTTACTATTATATATATATATGAAAAGAAGCATGTTTCATCCAAAGGGTTTTTTCCTTTTTGCAAACAGCATTAGTTAATAGTCTAAAGTGCCCTTTTCCAAGTTTTCGCTTCTTTATTTTACACCATTTGTCACATTACCTCTTGCACACTTAACATTTACAATTTTAAAAAAAATATAAAGAAGACAGACTTTTTTTTTTTTTTTTTTTTTTTCCTTATTTTGCCATTTTTTCTCTGAGGAGGAATTTCGTAATCTGTCCATTTTATTTTCCAACTGTTCTCCAAATCGTTCGAAAACTCTGCATGTTGATAAACAAATAAGAAAAAAAGAAAGGCAAAGTACTTAAAATTCTGTTTTTACCAAGCTGGTACACAGACCCATTTGTGTGTAAAAGGACATTTCTCTCTTTGCTTTTTTATTACTTTGATTAGCACACGAAAGACCTTTAAAACCCGAACTTTCATGTCCAAGAAAAGAAAGAGGGGGGATTCTTTTCGCTGGCGAGCCTGCCACTGCCGATAAACCGTCAGTGGATGGTTCGCAAATGTGACAGGTGCTTTGTACCGAGAGGGGAATTATACCGACAAATCATTCTTTGAGTTAAGTTTTTTTTTTTTTTTTTCCCTTTTCTTTGTTAGCTAGTGGTTTTCAGAAATACTTTTAGCAATGGATTTGAAGGCGTTTGCTGGTATTTTGATAAAAATGAGGCTTATTTCCATGTACTAATGCCATTGAGGGAAAACGATCGATGCTGTTTGTGTGCGCATAAAATTTAGTGTTGTCATCATCGTGTAACTATTTTTTGTTTTTTAATTTGTTTATGGAAGTTTGGTTTCACCGCTTTTATTTCTAATGGCTTTAATCTGACATTTTCATTTACAATGACTTATTTAAAAAGTGAATTAAAAAGTTTCCAAAATGAAATAACTTTATTGGTTATTACGTTAATTTAAATAAAACAGGGAAGTATGGTTCTGAAATCTAAAAACCACAAAAGGAAGGATGTTTTTTTTTTTTTTTAATTCGCTTTGACTGAAATTTTATCTTATTAAATGCAAATGATATCTTAACAACTAATAGATATTCATGAAGCCAGTGATGCTCTATTGCGTTTAGACCTTTTCTCAATCAGGAAATACAATTGGCTTATATTACACTTTGATCGATGAATTATTCGGTGAAAGAAAATCAACAAGAAGACGCTGTTGCGGAAGACTATTTTATTGAATTTAAAATGTAGCTAAATACTTAAATTTGAAAATATCTTCAATCCGAGAAACGAGTTGCATCAGTAAGTCTGAATCTAAATCAAACAATAATGAAAGTAATACTAAACACTTAATTTCTGATTAAAGATTTCACGTTATAATCTTCATTTAATGTTCATTAAACATTTAATTTAATGAATGTTCAAATTACAATTAACAATACTTCAGAAGACATAAGTTTGATCAAAGTTTTTGTTGGCGCTTCATATCGTGAAGTGTACCAATCTTTTATCAGTAATCAAGCATTTTGTACTATTTTCGTTATTGTTTGATTTATGTTTAGACCAATTGATACAAAAACTGTTTCTCAGAATAAAAATATTTTCAGCTTTAAGTATTTAGCTACTCTGTAAATTAAACAAAACAGTCTTCCGCTGCAGCATCTTTCTTTGATTTTCTTTCGCCCTCTTTCGTTACATTTGACCCTTCGGCCAGCAGCTACATTTAGTTCTTTCTTTCTTTCTTTCTTTTCTTTTCTTTTTTTTTTTTTAATTCTCTAACTTTGCAGGAATCTGGTAAGCCTTGAGATTCTTTTTTTTTTTTTTCCCTTTCAACATTTTTTTAACAACTTAGCTCATTTATTAAGGTCATTTAAAAACCTGTGAAAATTAAATGAAATAATACGTAAAAATTAAAATAAAATCAGGGGATCATATTTGCAGATTAAAAGATGAGCATGCTTTGAAATAAAATCGAAAATAAAAATCATAATTTCCTCTTATGTTAAAAAAAACCATATTTTAATTATAATTGTAATGGTGGGAAAAACGCGTGATCTAAAGATTTAATGCAACAATAAAAATAGTTTGAATTTGTTGATAACTGTAGGAAGAACTTTTACAAATTGTATTAAATTTAATTTTGAAATATATAGTTATTTGATAGTTATTTAATATTGTGCTTTCATTCAATTATAAAGGCTTTGTAATCGAAGTTATTCATACTACTATCAAGTATTGCCTAAATCTTTGTTCCCTATTCTAGTAGCATATTATAGCACAAAAACCATTTTTATATCAATTTAAAATTCATAAAAAAATTCAATTATACCAATTTTATTTCTTTGCATTTTTTTTCATTGTTTTAGTTACTGCATTGATATTCCAGTTCCTTCCGACTTTCTTTAAATACATTTATCTCTTTATCTCTCTCTGTGTGTGCACATTATCGCAGCTATAAATTTATTAGTAAATTTTAAAAGTGTGTGCGTGTGTGTGTACATATGTATGTGAATCGAGGTAAAAATCACGAATCAAGTCTAAAGGATTTTTATGCTCCATTAATTTTTTTCCTTCTAAAGCGCATATGGCATTTAGTAAAATAAAAAGTTTCTATCAAATAATTGGTCTATGGAAAGATAGCTAAAATTTTTATTTGCGATTATTTGCGATTCTCTTTATTCGGAATTTCGAAGCTAACCTCAAAATGTACCGATTTGTTGGAAGTAATTTTGAATCGCAGTCAAATGACGATGACGGCATCTGAGTTGGCACAGTACTAGAGGGAGGGAATTTGACTTCGACTGGTTTAATGCACATCAGACTTGCGTACCCGATGTTGATTCTACTGTGGAATGGAGTTTCGAACTTACAATCCTTTGACGTCGATGCCAAGACTTTCTCTTCGTCGTACCAAATTGTTCAAAAATAGGACAATTGGGTTTTAACTCTTCCCCTGCTTTACCAAATGATCGACTGGTTTCATAAGTAATATAATTTTTAGTTTTATTAACTTTTAATCTTAAAATATAAATTATATGAATGAGGCTCATGGTGGTTTGCTGTCGAATTTGTGGATTTTGTGGATTTTATTGGCAAACTTGAACAAGTCGAAACTTGAACTTCACGAATTTTACAAAGTTCCAATGTCTGGATAAGGATCCGGTGAGTTATGTATGCAAATATCTGTCCATTGGCGGTGTGTTGTTTCATGTACTGTCTTTTCTGGATAACCAGGGTTGAGGAGGTCAAGTGGTAAAGCTTGACTTTTGGGCTGGAACGTTCTAAATTCGAAACCCTGCCAACCTCAGAACCACCGATGTGGTACAAGTTAAATTCGTCAGTGTCAAAATCCTCTCCTTGATCTGCCTTAAAATCTGGAAGATGAATACCTACTGAGTATCATTAAATTATTTGAAAAAAAATTAAATTTGTGGATTGTACCGAAAATTTTATAGATATCTATAATTTTAATAATAAACCAATATGATTAATTTAATCCGTTTATGCGTTTTTGAATTATCATTTTCACATTGGACACATATGGACATATATCTGTAAATTTGTTGAAAAAGGCTATATGCAGAATGACTTAATTGTAGGTAGCCCTTTGCCTCTTTTGAGCCTGTGCGTTCACAAACAGACAAATATTGTTCACAAAAACGTATTTTTCAGATTTGGGAAAATTTGTAATGTTATGATTCTTTCACGATTGCAATACTTACTCTTTATAGTATTTATAATATCCGTGAAAGTGTATATGAGCTCTCTGATTACCACTCTTATGTAAATTTGATTGTGAACTTGAGGTGAAAAGTTTATAAGCCAGTTAATAGCTACGCTACCCGAACAATTGTTTTTGTATCGTGGTCATGTTACTGGGCTACGAATCACAAGGTCCCATGTTTTATTCTCGCTCATCGCCAATCCGCCACAAACTAAATTAGTATAAGTGAAAGAAAATACCATGCGAGTAATAATCATAATAATGATAGCCAATACATATAGAAGTGAAATTGCAAGGAATCATTTCTATTGATAATGAAGTATCATGTTTCACGATAAATTAACTTTCATTTTTCGGCAAATCAAAGAAAAAACACTATTACTCTTTTTTCGCCACCTGAAAGTTGATTTGCAGTGTCATCTGGAAGAGTTCCGATGAATTCCCGGGTGCCAGCCGATGGAACCACACAAATTTATTGCCCCGTACAACTACCCGCACTTGCCCTTTTTTTTTCGGTTTCGTGCGGCTTTGTCCGGTCTCCTTGGCAACGCAAATCCTTATTTTACACAGGCTCTCTTTTTCCGATTTGACCGCTTTCCGGAAGGGTCTGGGGGACAGTGGTTTGAGTCCAGAGTGCTATTCTTTTAATTCGGAAGAGAATTTTTCTGCCTTTACACGCGAATACACGAACAAATTGTGTTTCGCCTTCGACTAAGACATCATTCACAATCCCTTCACCCCATGCAAGTGGAATTGTAGCCCTCCTCGCCATGCTACTTTACTGCAATCCCCTCGCAGAATGGCTTGTTAGAATACACTGAACCCCTCCCCCTCATCCACACACTCTCAACCTGTCCATTCCTTCCACACAAAATGGCGCCAAGTTATGAAAATTAGAAGAAATTGGATACCCATATTTCCGCTCCACACCAATTCTGACCGATTTTGGCATGGAGGTCATGGCGTAGAGTGATTGTATCGTAAATGATCGACTTAAAAGAAGAACGCATTTCACGTATATATTTACAAATTAGCTTATTTGAAAGAAATATTTTAATTAAATTATAACTATTTTCATGCAATATTGTAAATAAGTAATTTCCCGATAATATAAATTTTGCATATATAGTTTTAAATAACTACTACATAGACAATTAATAACATGCTTTTGAGTTTCAAAATTCAGATTAATATTTAAAAATAAATGTGGAATCTTGTCTATATCGGAAAGAGTCGAAACATTGGCTTGATATTCTTCCTGTGTGTTGTGTTCATTATGAATTTTTTTTAAGTAACTTCCTCGAGAGATACATGTTCACATTGAATTCCTTCAATACAGGCACAGTCGATATTGATAGCATAGTTCGTACGTGGGAAAAAAGAAGAAAGTTTAGCAGAAATTTTTAAACATATAATCAACAATTTCTGAATAAAATAAATATAATGTCTTGCTATTACCTCCTAAACATACCGCAATATAATCTGAACTTGTAGGTTAGTAGTTATAAACCAAACGCAATATGTGAAAGCAAATTTCGCTCCAAATTATCAAATTCTATGCGCAGTTCTGTGACATCACTATTTGCATTTCATTTCCTTCCCTTGCTAACACATGTCTATATATTATTATGAATTTGTAATATTGCTTCCTTGGCATATTACAGATATAGTAATAACTGCTGAACGAATGGTGAGTCAATGATCTTCCATCTTGGCGACGAATTTGGCGGCAAAACTGAAAGACTCAGAATATTCGAAAATCTTGTCAATATCTTCATAGGACCCAAGTTCTGGTATTTATAATAGGAATTCGTTGCTCTGTCATGGGAGCTATAGAAAGCTATATTAAAGAAGCCTGAAAAAGTACGATATACGTTGTGAATATTGTTCAAGAAAATACTATAATTTTTTTTATTTTTTGGATATTTTGTGTCTTCCTTCTATAAGAAAATTAAGACTGTTCAATCTTAGATACTTTATGATATGTGAACGTATTTCTCATTTGAATTCATTCATTTCTGAAGAACTTGTGCATCGAAATTGCATACAGGAAATACCAAAAATGTAGAAAGAACTTCGAATGATTATTGCATATACAATTAACGAATTATGGCGAAATTTTCTACAGTACACTCCCAATTATCCGCGGAATTGGGTGGCGTGGCCGTCGCGGATAACAAAAATCGCGGATAATCCGAAAAAAGCTAAAAACGGGTATAGCAAAAGAGTCATTCCAACTTTGAAAAATCGTTTTATGTACAATGAAACGTAAAATAAACAGCAGGAAATGTTTAACTAATGCTTAATATTTTAGTATATCACTCAAAACTAACCTAAAATGCATTTTGTTAATGAAAACAGAAAGGTGCTTTGTACTTACGACAGGCGTCAAGGATACACAGAAAAATGAATACATATGTATTGTTTTAATACTGTAATGTATTATGTAATTACAAAAGCACAACTGTAAAACTACAACTTTTTGAAGAAATCAGTCATTTGTGTTTGCTTCTTGCTTTGGAAGCATTTTCTCTTTGCTTGGAAGCAAAAAAAAAAAAAAAAAAAAAAAAACTTAGTGCGGCAGGCGCGGATAATCGGGAGTATACTGTACTTCAAATTAATAAAAAGAAATTTAAAATCTTGACTGGATTCTGTTGAAATTATGGTTAGATCGAAGAGGGAGCATTGAGTTATCTCATTCAAACGAGATCTGCCCTCTCTGTCACAGCGATAGATTCCAGGGTGTTATTCTGACGTGTTCCTCTGGTACTCATACTAAAACGTTTTCTTTTATGAATATAAACTAGCCGCTTTTGACGACCAGAATCGCCAATATTATTGGATTTCTAAACTGTTAATTATTAATATGAAATGCATTTTCTTAAAAAACATCTTTTAATTTGATACGACTAAAATACTTGAATTTAATTAAAACAGTTTATTGTAAATTATAAAGTGTATAATATCACAACATAAAAGCATAAGTGGAAATCGTACTACGGACTGCATGATTGATAAAAGTAGATGATTGAATGTTTTGATGGAGATTTTGAATTCCATTATAGCATTTAAAAATATTGTTTCATATAGAATATAAAATTGAATTAAAAATATTATTGCAGTAAAATAAAAAATTATATGGATTTGAATTTTATATCATTAAAAAAGATAAATTTTTAAAAATCTTAAGATAATACAAAAAACATTTTTTTATGAGATAATTGTTTTGGAAGATATGATTTTTTCATTTCCTGTGGTCAAGTAATAACGATTATGGTTAGAATTAAAATTAATATACGAGTGCCAAAATTGAAAAATTTTGGAGCAGTTTCTCACCAAATATAATCGTGACAATTTTTTATTACAACTTTATAAATCGTGTTTGTTAGCATTTCTGGAACACACCCAGGATTGCAGACTTTTAAAGAGTTCCTGAACGATTGACACAATTTTGAACTGGCTTGTCGAGAAACCGTACATTAATCTTATCACAATTAATTATCTGAAAACGATTAAGCCTATTTTTGCACTTAATTCGAGTATTTCTTTATTTTATTTTTTAAATCTTCTCTCCTCTGATTGAATGTCCTCTTTGGTGACATGGTGAACTACTTCTGGAACACTTTTAATAATATTTTGCAGCTCCATTAATTAGCTAAGCAAAAGGTTTGATTCAGTACAGCTGAAGAAACGTTTAGTGAACTTGAACTTGAATATAAACAGAGAGGGATATAGCGATTAAGACTGTTATCCCATAGGAGCGAAAAAGTTACAGTTTATGGATATCAAAATACGTGAGGGCTTGAATAAAGATGCTTAGATGATGTTTGCTTGAGAGATTGAGACAAAAGAACGGCAGAAGAAATGTTCGGCTGTTCGATGTTAAGTTTTTTCCAGAACGCTTCTCTGTAGACTGTATATTTTGAACATTTTAACAAGATGTGGGAAATGTTGTCTTCGTTGCATTCATAAGGGGTTGTCTGAAAGATTGAACTGTGAAGAAGACTTTGAGTAATGATCATTTTACAAATCACCCGTGCAATAAGTTTATCCTGAATCCTACTTCTAGTCCAATTAGTGATTGCGCTAATGTCTGGGAAGTCCCCGATCAAAGCTAGATATTTGCTCCTGTGATTGAGGCAATCTGAAATTCATATGATATTTTGTTTATATTTGACTGTTGTCTTTTGACAAACAACAATAAGCTTGATTTCTATGCCAAGTGCGTTAGTGTTATATATATATATATATATATATATATATATATATATATATATATATATATATATATATATATATAGGTTTCGCTCCACCAAGTATAGAAAATATGATTGTTTATATTTTAAACCAAATACATCAATAACTTTTGATTTTATGACAATAACATCTGGATTTATTTCCATCTTTCCACTGCAGTTATGATCTTCTTGTCTTTATTTATTTATAAAGTATTGAAACTTTTCTCACTTTTGGATATATAATCTTATATTATTAGCTGTATATTGCTTCGAGTATTCTAAAAAATCCTGCCAAAGCATATTGCATTCGTGAGATCTTGTTTTCAGCGAAATTTGGCGATTTTGTCCACCTCGAGCAAAAACTCACTGTTCTCCTCAGTGCTCGGAATGTGCGAAGGTGTGGTTCAACTTCCATTTCCGCTTTATTTTATTTCCCCTTCTCTTTTGTAGCGGATCTGGGATTTTGAGGTTTGCCTTCATTTCCGGAGATCTTTATCCCATTCTGATGGGATCGAGAGGAGATTTCGTCCCGCTGCGGTTTGCTCCGGCACATTATCCCGGAATTTCCCACCCCCCTCTCCGCCATCCCAAGTTACCCGGAGAGATTTGCCCCACCTACGATGCTCCCTGGAAAAAAAAATGAAGGAAAAATTTTCTTTCTTTCTTCTTTCTATTATTTGCTGCCATCCTTTTCCTTCGAGGATTTCGGGGTTTTTATTGTCGGAACTCGAGTTTAAACTCGGTAATCCGGTGATATGCTTCTGATGTATTGCTCGCTTTTGGACCCCCGGCTCTTCTTAGCCCTGGAGAATGATGTTTTGCAGACTCTTCTGCCTTTTCCGGCCTTCTAAGAGTGCATGTGTAGACAGTGCATCTCTGGTACTGTGAAAATTCCTGTAGTTATGTTAAAAACCGGAAAATTATAATTGAAAGATTCGGGATCAGAGTACAGTAGAATGGTTAAAAAGTTAGGGATTTCAAGAGATAATTCCTGTCGTTGTGTTAGAACTGAAGATGAAACATGAGGTAGTTATAATTAAAATATTCTACTTTAGGGCTCTGTAGAAAAGGGAGAAAAAAAACTAAGCGATCTTAAGAATATAATTCTTGAAATTGTGCTAAAAGCTGGAGATGAAACGCAGGGAAGTTAGAATGAAAGTATCCTGGTTCAGAGTATCATAGAAAAGTGCAGGGGTAAGGGTTATAAAAACGATAAATACTGTTTTGAAACATTAGAGAATATGAGAAAACAAAAGAGGAAAAGAAATAGATAGAAAATAAACGAAGCCTTAGATGTAAACATAAACGAATAAATTTTATTATAAAAAGCTTGTTAAAAATGCACTTTTAAGAATTAAATTTTTTAAAATTTAAATTTAAATTTACTTTTTTAAAATTTATAATTTATTTTCATTATTTTGAAATATAAAATCTGTTATGTAATATGTTAATATCTTTTAAAAGAGGTGATAGTTTTTTTATATCCAAAAATCAATTTATTTAAAGCTTGACATATATTTTTTATCAATGCATATTATTATAAGAAATTTAAAATATATTTTAAATGTATCAAATTCATGAATACTAAGAAAAAATGCAAGTTACATATAAAATGCATTTAAATAATAAAAAAAATTATATTTATTGCACAAAATATAAAAAAAATATACAGAAAATTATTCTACTTCTAATAAATATTACAAAATATAATTCAATTTCTGAACAGCAGAAAATGGCAAGGAACTGACATCCATTTAGTGAATTAATTGATATCACTGTAAGAGTCAGTTTTTCATGATAATGTTTTCTTAAGATAGCAAAATAATTTTTGTTTTTATTTTAAAAAGTGCCTCTTCTAAGATAAGATTATAATAAATTAAATTCAAAAGAACTAAAGCTAGCTTCGATTTTCGATTTTCAACTACTATTTCAGATATTATTGATTTTCAGATACTATTGACTGCTTACCAAGAATAAATTAAACCTAGCCAATGGTGACAAAAAAATTCTGTAAACATGTTAAAATTACGTCAAAGTTAATAGATCTTAACTATGCAAGGCGTTCTCTGGTATTATCACCTTTAATAGAGAATATGCGTGGAAGTTTTGAAAAGACCACTCCCGCTGGTTTTTATTTGATTCTTCGGGGGAAAAAAAGCACTTTTGATAATTAATTGCTATTCTGTTTTATTATTTTAACTGATCTGCTTCCAAATTAGAAACAATGAAAACATTATAAAATTCATTAATAGTGGTGGAAAATATTGTTGCAAATTAGATATAAAAATACTTTTAAAAATTTAGAAAAAACCATGAAAAATAGTACTGCAATCAAATTGGTATCATTAAAAATATTTTTTTAAAGTTTTAAGATAGTGTAAATATAGTTTCTGCGTGAATATATTTCTGAAATTTACCGACTAGAAAAAAAATTTGCTGAATTTCTAATTAATTGAAATTCTAATTAAAATTTCATAAAAATGCCTCGAGATGCACATTTTAAATTTTTTTAATGTATTTTTCTCGCATTTGAGTCTAACATCTATCCTGTTTAGCACCAACAGAAACACACACGTTCGCTTTTATTATTAGGTGAGATACGTGAATTTTTACATCGTAAATATTTTCACGGGAAAAAAAAAGGAAGCAATATTTTCAATGAAGACGCTAACATGGAAATGAGTAGTTCGTGGAGGAGGAAGAAAAGATTTAATTTCGTTCCGACTCGGAGAAGCGATGATTAGGGGGCGCCCCATCAGCGAAAGAAATCCTAAAATTCAAATTGATAGGGGCTGCAGCAGTGGGAGAGTCGTCTGGATCCCGATTCGCGATTTGCCTGCCACTGCCACCATCAACTAGGTTGCTGCATTTCCAGATCCACTTCAGTCGCCAACTTGGCGCTGTCTTAGATTTTTCGGTCGACTTACTTCTGGTAACTTAGTTAATAACTGTAACTTTAAGTAGTAACCTTAAGTTTTTGATTTTTAAACTTTCTGTAATAATCGGTATAAAAATCGATATAAGGTACTACATACTATAAATACAATGAAATGAGCGACATAATTGTAAGGGTAAGAGAAAATTTAAAAAATTAGCAAAATCTGACGACTTTTTTTCTCTCTCATTATTTCTTTGAAATTTATTGAAAAAATTCAAAATCTTGTAGTTTTAGAAAAAAAATTTTAAAGCATTATTCTTGCATAAATTAAATATATTGAATTGTTTCAACTGTACTGTAAAAATCTGTACTGTACTATGAAGCATATAACGCACCATATTGTGTTAATATACTAGAAAATAAAAAAGATAACATTTCTGTTAATGACTTTTCAAAATTCTTTTCATACCTTAGAAATTTCTTACTGGTAATTAAATCCGTTTGATTAAACGTCCTTCCGTTTGTGTGGAAACTTAGATTGTGGGTTGTTGATTTAAGTATCGCTCAGTTATAATTTTTAGAAAAAACCAGTGGGAGGTGTTCTCCACAAAATTTTCTCGCATACTCTCATAAACTTGTGATGCCAGAGAATGCCTCGTGGCATTGGCGTGTAATATTTACGAAATAATAACTTTTGGCGTAAATTTACCATCTTTACAGAACTTATCGTAATTTACAGAACCTCACCTTTGGCGAGTTTTTTGACGATTAATCCCAGGCATGCGGATAATAGTATCTGAAAATTGAATTTGAGCTTTAGACACGATTTACTCACTCGAATAGAACAAATATTTAACGCAAAACTGCACTTGTAGTCACAAATTCCTATACCAAATTTGATATATTTAAGTCTAAAATGTTTCTGAAAGTACAGACCGACAGACAATCAGCCCTTCGTTAGATTTGGTTCAAAATTTGACAGGTTCTACACTATAGATTTTAAATTTGTGTACCGAATCTTATCTATCCAGCTCACTTAGTTTTATATTGGAACAGCCGGACAGACGAATTTCCTCTAAACAGATTTTACTCAAAATTTGATAGAAATCAGCAATTTTGGTGTAAAGATGGTATAATAAATTTTAATCGTCTAGCAGAAAGCATTTTTGAGTTATTTTTGTCACAGACAGACATACTTACATTTTCTAAAAGTGTGTTTTACAGACTCAGGGCGTGGAGATTCGTCAAAATATAGAGTTCGAATTTTTTGACGATTCCTATATTTCATAAATTCTACGTATAAGGGAAAGTAAAAAAGAGGTGTTTCTTAAAATGGTCTTCATGTTGTTTCAAAACGGGGCATTAATCTGGATGAACTAAACCCAAGATTTTTAACTCGAATTTTCGATTCAACTACTTTTGAATCTGGTGCGCTAAATCGCCAAATATTGCTCCTCATCTTTTTGTGAGCCAGTGAGTCTCAAATGAAGAGCGATACAGCGCCGAAGGATGTATGAAGTTGTCATCAGAAGGGGAGGGTCGGGGGACCTAACGACGTGAACTCTGGCAACAGCTGGCCCCTTTAATGTCTGCTCGTTTACTCGCCACCTTGTCTTTTGGTCTGAAATTGATTTCATTTCCGCGCGCTCTCTTTCCCAAAACTTCAATTCAGGCAGTGTTTTGAGGCCGAACTTTGGAATGGTGGATTGAGATTCTGTTTAGGGGAAAACTTATCACCTGCGGTTATTTTTCATCTGCTCTTAGCCTTCGGTGAGAGATTTAATTTTGTGTTCAGAAGTGTTTGGATACTTTGTTTTTATACAGTGGACACTTTATTATTATTATTTGTTATCTGATATACATTGAATAATCAAATGGAAATTGTTTTTGGAAACTGAACTCATGTTTTCGTATCTCTCTATAGTTTAAAAAAAGAAAAAAAAAACAAAAAAAAAAAAAAAAACAGTGTAAGTAGTTTTTCCAAAACTTTCGCGCATACTCTCTAATAAAGGTGCTATTTCAGAAAAAAAAAATATGCATGGAACTAGTGTAATTTTTGGGTGAATTTAGCGTTTTTGCTAAATCTATCGAGTCATCCTTGGCGAGTTTTATGGCAATTAATCCTTGACATATGGTTAATAGCATACGAAAACCGAATTTGCATTTTAAGCGTGTTTTTCCCGACCAATTGGAACAAAACTTTGACACAAAATTATTACCTGTAGTCATATACCAAATTTGAAATATTTAAATCATTGTTTGTTTTTTTAAATTGTCGCGTTTATATGTTTCTAAAAGTACAGATTGACATATGATCAATTTTTTGCTGCATTTGCCTCAAAATTTGATAGATGTTTACGCTATAGTTGCTAAATCTATGTACCGAATCTTATCTATTTAGCTCTCTTCGTTTTTTAATTATCGTGTTAACTTATATTCGAGCAGCCGGATAGACGGACTTCCTCCGGACAGATTTTACTCAAAATTTGATAGAAAAGGAAGTTTGGTGTAACGACCGTTTACCAAATTGCATCCGTCTAGTTCAAAGCGTTTTTGAATTATCTTTGTCACATACAGACAAACAGACGGACGTTTTTTAAAAATATGTTTTTCGAACTTAGAGAGGTCTAAAACGTGGAACTTTGTCAAAATCTCGAATTCGAATCTTTTTTAACGATATTTACTATACTAAACAAGAATTTTTTTAACGATTATTTTCTATACTAGAAAGTAAAAATGAGAAAAAAATATTTTTTTTCGTATGTACAAGTTGGTATGAATCATTTATAACATGTGACACAAAATTCAATTTAACTAAAACATAATATAAAAAAATAATTAATTTTTCCTTCATACATCGGGAACTTAGTAATTTATTAGCATCTGAAAATTAATTAAGTTGAAGATCATATCAAGAAATGTTTTTCATAGGCACGTTAAATCATATCAATAATATAATAACAAACTAACATTTCTTCATTACCAAACTTGGAAAGCATAGATAATCTCATTTCCAAACAAAATTATCGCCGTCTCAAGCTTCCTTAAATTTTCGGATAAAACAATTCAATTAATTTTGTCAACTAATACGTCCGTGATATATTTACCCTCAATTTAGACAAAATTCTAGTTGAATAATTAAATTATATTTCCGGATTTGTTATATTATTTATAATTTATTATCAACGTTTTTTTCGTTAATGATCCTCAAGCCGAGTGAAATTTTGTTTGTAAAATGAGAGGTACTTTACAAGATCAAAAAGCGTATTTAAGGAATTTAGTAGAGCCTTGGTACCGTTGATTTAAAGCTCATTTCCACTGAATTCCAGTATTGCCAACAACTTACCTTTACGTTTTATTCAGGACGCAGTAAAATTGATGAGCATTTTGAATAACTATTACAAATCTAGTTTTTAGGATGCGTCAAAGTTTCATAACTCAAATTACTTCATACAAATGTGGAATTTCACCATATACCAATACTTCTCAATTTGTTGATCGTCAGTGATCAGGCGCTGCTAATAAATTGGAAGTCAGAATATCATATATATCAGTATTTGTGTATATATAAGTGTGCGTGCGTGCGTATGCGTGTGTGTGTGTGATCGAGAGAGAAAGATCTCAAAATGGAAAAAGATCTACTTCTTTGCCACGAAGTGATATCAAAAAGTTGTGAAACTAAATTGAAACTTCCTGCCATTGTCGTTTCCAGACTAACAAAAAATAGGAAACGATTGTTGATCGTTGTTGATACACCAACAGATTACAACACAAAACTGTAAACACATTCACAGACCGCATCGACAGTTTAGAGTCATTTTGTTGGAAAATTTATATCAGTTGCATTCTCTTAAACTCTTTCTCATTCTCATAGTTCCAACCTTTATGAAAATTTGTGTGATAATGCGGATAGTGCATAATGAAATTTTCCGATCTTCAGTCCTCTTTCTTCTTATATATCCGGTAAAAAAAAATCAAGTTATGACTTGCTTACAGAAATTGTTTTGCCCATAGCCGAGTCTAAAAAACGCAATATCAGAAAAATTTTAATTTGATATGTACATCTGAAAGTTTGTTATTGCCCTAAAAGAATCAGTAATGCAGTGAAGATGCGTTTTTACTTTCTCGTCTACGTAGTATAGAGAAAGTATAGTAATCATAAAAAAATTCGGACTTGACATTATAGCGAATCTCCACGTTTTAGATTTCCCTGAGTTCGGAAAACACATTTTAGGAAAACGTCCGTCCGTCAGTCTGTCTGTGGCAAAAATAACGCAAAAACGTTTTGACGTAGGCGGTTGATATTTGGTATACGGTCTTTACTCCAACTTCTGTCAAATTTTGATTAAAATTTGCTCAGAGTAAGTTCGTCTGTCTGGCTGTTCGAATATAAGTCAACACAATAACACAAAACATAGAGAGCTAGATGGATAGGATTCAGTGCACATTTTTAACATGTATAGCCTAGACATCTGTCAAGTTTTGAGACAAAACCAACTACGGATTGACTGTCTGTCGATCTGTATTTCCAGAAATATGTAAACGCGGTAACTCAAAAATGTAATAACTTTAAATATATGAAATATATTATGAGATTTTGTGACTACAAGTGCAGTTTTGTGTCAAATCTTTGCTTCAGTCGGTTGAGAAAAACTTATCTAAAGCACAAATTGGATTTTTGGATACTATGAACTGCATGCCAGTGATTAATCGTCTAAAAACACGCCAAATATGATACTATAGATTCAGTAAAAATGCTAAATTCACGCCAAAAGTTAATATTTCGGAACTATGGTACGCCTATTCCATACAAGGTGTACTCTGGCATGACAAGTTTATTAGGGAGTATGCGAAAAAGTTTTGAGGAGACCAGTCTCGCTAGTTTAAATATTACTTAGGAGCAATCTTTGGAGGCGAGCATTTTCGAAATTTTCAATAGTTCAAATGGCTATCAACAATTTTAAGAACAGCTCTTTTTTCGATGAATGAAAAATTCCTTTTGATAATAATAAAAAAACATCCTTTAAGATTAAAATGGGTGTTTATTAATATAAATAATAAAAATAAAATAAAAACACCCTTTAGAATAAATGAGTAAACCTTACCGATTTCTTTAAAAAAAATGTAGCAATTATTTCAAAACTATGTTACATATAAACTGCATGCCGTTTTCGAACTTTAATATTCGCTGAATGTCTTCGGCAAATATAATAAAATTTTAGTTGCGAAAAAACATATTAATGTGTGATATATGCCGATTCGGAAGGGGGAGGGAACAATTAAAAGCTAGCATATGGTTAATGCTTGCAGTAAGTATCGGAAAAATTCTAATTTTCATAATGTTTAATATAAAAAAAAATGTGAATTGTTCCAGTTTTAAATACATAACATATGCACATTATAAAAGCATTAAAATAATATGTTTCAATTAAGTTTGATTTTGTAATACTTAAATGTATTTGTTCATTTTTAGGCATACTCTCGGAGATGTTGCAAAACCCCTTAAGAGTTCTGTTCAGTACCTAGAGACAATTCTTCGTGACCAAATGAACTTGTTGGTAAGTGGGAGAAGAGATCAAATATATTTCTATACTTTCTGACAGTTTCATGAAATTTTTATATGTCATTAAAATATATGTATTTTTGAACATAACATATATACAGTATGCACCAAAATATACAGCACTGAAACTCGCGCATCTCGAACACGTGATCGCGTTTGTCGATGAGGCATGCCTCCAGCTGCACATATTTGCAATAGCGAAAAGGAAGTTGTGCTGTGCAGTTGTTGTTGGAAAAGGATCTCTGGACGGATGAAAACGATTTATAGTTGTGCATTATTTCCGCTCATACGGAAGCGGTCGGGCAGGTGGACAGAATTTGAAAAAGGTGGCAGAACAATTCCATGAACCAAGTAACACAGTGATGCCATTTATTGTTAAGAAATTTCGCCGTTCTTGTAGTGTAATGTGTCAACAGAAGGGAAACGTTATAGGAGAGTGTGTTTAACTATGAAGATCCACCAAGAATTGTGTCTGCATTACGTGAGAAAACCATCTCTTTTTGCAGGAGTCTGCAGCAATCTTTGTTTGAGGATATGTTTGAGAATATGCGTGAACGGTATGAACACTGTCTATAGCGAGGCGGTGCACACTTTGAACACTTACATTACACATACCATGGTAAATCAACACGCTAATAGTGTGTATGTAGGTATGTAAATTTCTTTTGAGGAAAAATAAACTCACAGATGACCATAATGTAATTTTGTTCATCTTTTCATTTCAGTACTGTATATTTTGGCGCATTCTGTATTTTGTTGAAATAATATGCGTCGGAAATATTATTTATATATTATTTATTTGTTATTGAATATACAGAAAAAGCATGGAATTCGCATTCTTATTTAGTTATGTTTCATTGTTAATAACGTTATGAATGAAAAAAAGCATTAATTTTTCTTAGCAAACTTATCATATTTTTCGCTGAAATAAAAGCTTGAATAAAGGAAAGTACTGAAAAAACTGGTCTATTTACTGCGTTTGTAAATACTAAAACAGTTCTGAAATCTTATTTTCCTTATATGTCTGCTATTATGAACCGATTTGTCTAAAAAATTTATTTCTGGAGATTTCTCAATATCTAGAATCAGTTAAAAGACAAAAATTCAGGTTTTACAATTAGGAAAGTTGAAAATTATTCAAAAATAAATAATAAATGAGAGCTTATGCTAATGCAGTTTACATATTTTTAAAGAGAGCATTGTTCCAAATCAAATGACAATTTTATCTTGAATTTAACTTTTTTACATATCAAGTAAAAAAGTGTCCGATTGCATTTTTGACGGACAGTAAAATATTGAAAGTTTAATGGAATTGTATTTTAAGAATTTTCCATTTCTGAAGTAACTTGTTTCATTTACCTACTAATGAAAGTGATTACCTTATTTATTTTATTTTATTTTTTAGTTGATCAAAGCTTCTGAAATTCCTGGTCCCAAGGCGCTGACTCATACACGTTTACTCCCACTCATAGCACACAAAAGGGTATAAAATTATTAATTTTCCATATTTTATTATGAATAATATAATGTCTTGAATATGTTTACAGTTTTTGTTGGGCATGTGTCTTTTACAGAAATAAAATAACTGCATAGAGATATGAATAACATAATGTCTTTAATATGTTTACTGTTTTTGTTGGGCATGTGTCTTTTACAGAAATAAAATAACTGTATATAGATATGAATAACATAATGTCTTTAATATGTTTACAGTTTTTGTTGGGCATGTGTCTTTTACAGAAATAAAATAACTGTATAGAGATATGAATAACATAATGTCTTTAATATGTTTACTGTTTTTGTTGGGCATGTGTCTTTTACAGAAATAAAATAACTGTATAGAGATATGAATAACATAATGTCTTTAATATGTTTACAGTTTTTGTTGGGCATGTGTCTTTTACAGAAATAAAATAACTGTATAGAGATATGAATAACATAATTTCTTTAATATGTTTACTGTTTTTGTTGAGCATGTGTCCTTTACAGAAATAAAATAACTGTATAGAGATACTTTAAGATAAAGAGTAGTGATTTTATTAAGGTAAATGAAACAAAGTTGGGTGATTCCAACATAATGGAAATACGATTTGGTTATCTAAAGCAAAAGAAAAAATATTGTGAAATTCAGACACATACTGAAACCAAAATATTGTGTCTGTTCCCTTCTAAAATTATATAAGTATACATGATGTGCATGGATGACTTCGACATCTGTAGAAGGCCCCGGACAGAATTTTTTAACTTTAAAAAAAAACATACTACGGCTTCACTAGCAGCGGGAACCTAGCAGCTTCGCTATCACATTGAGCATAAGGACTGTGTGGTTAACAGAAACAATACATAACCAAAAGAAAAGAAAGAACGGATAAAGCAGCAATCGGAACATTCTCCATACAAAATTTCAAACAAACATCCTTTTCCCAACTTCATCAACTCGTAAAAAAAATATATTCCACTCACCTTTCATCCATTCTGCCGGTTCGATATCAAACCATTCTCAATACAAATTTTCAAACAAGCATCCTTTCCTAACTTCATCAACTTCTAAAAAATATATATATACATACATATTTAACTCACCCTTCATCCACTCTACAGGTTCGAAATACTGCCGACATAACAAATTATGAAGGGAACCAACCGTTAGAACACCAAAAGAATTACGAGAACTGCAAAGAATACCATTGCAGCTGTCTATTAAAGTGAGAATGCAGACGATTTTTTAAAGCGCATACTGACAATTAAAAATTGCAAAAGAATAAATATTTTCTGTTCATATTCACATTAAAAAAAGAATAAAATAACTTTTAATTATAAGCTTAACTTTCTTTATTTAATAAACTTTTAATTTATAATAAAGAACAAAATTGAAATCTTTAATCGATATTTTTTTAATATTTTTAATTTAACATTTTTCATAATATAGTTGTAGTTCATGTACAACTGAACCATTGCAAAAAGTAGTAAACAAAACAGCATTAGGGTTGCTAGAAGAGCATTCCGATGGGTTGCAATGTTGGCGACAGACTCGGGGCACACTATTCTTCACTTTATCCATAAATAGATATTATTTTAATCAAAATTTGATCATTTCGCTTTAAATGAAATCGACTTAACAAAGTATTTCAAAATATACTTTTATTTTGCACTGTTTGTATGCATTCTGTACCTTGGTTCTGTAGTGTCCTGTTTTACCCTAATTTTCAATCTATTAATTTTCAGGAGAAGATGACGCGCCTCTTACAATATTTATTTTTGAAAGATTCATGTGAACTTCTTAGGAACAGAAAATATGAAGAATATGCAGGTCTGTATAATATTTTAGCTTATACCGGAAATGGATTTTTATTTTCTTTTATTGTCTGACCTAACTGCATATCATTGAGAAGAATAACTGCATTAAAAATCTTATGCATATGTTACATACAAAATGCCGAGATAGCCGGGTTGGTAGGGCGTTGGATTCGCATCCCTTGGGCTGTGAGTTCGAACCCTGTCGACCGAGGACTCTCCGTGTATATGGTGGTAGTCGCACGTATAAATCTCGAAGTCGAGACAATACTACTGAGAATACTGGATCATGGGTGATCGTTTTCTGATTCAGGTCTAAATTACGGTCTGTGGATGAGTATATGAAATGTATGAATAAAATCCGCCCCGTGATAAAGGATGTGACGCATGATTAGCTAAGACATACTTGGCCCTAGAAGGCGCTACTGAAACAAGAGACTCTAAAACTCTGCTTAAAATCGCTGACTTCGTCAGCTGGCTTGTCTATGATAAGTGCCATAAGCAACAACACATATGTGCCTCTTGTGATGTGAACAGTGATTCCATGAAACAATATCTTCAAATTTTCCTAAGATTCTTTCACAATACAAGAATATTCTATTGGAATAGACGATAAAGCATTTCCATTTTGGAGTAACACAACCTTCAGGTTGAGTTTCCCCACAAATGAATAATCGCCATTTTTCCAAGTTACATTACTAATTTAAAGCAAATTTCAACCCGTTTATATCTTTACAATAGTATAAGTCGTCTTTTATAGGGAGAAGGGGGGGGCGAATATTTCATGTGCTAATTTCGGAAAAAGAGTATGCTATTATTCTCTTGAAGAAATTTCTAACCTTGCAAATTGACACATACATAATCGAAGGAAAGTTATATTTTTATTCTCTTACTATATGTTCTACTTGCCATGTTTGGCGACTTTTTGGTTTTATGAAATTGATAATGATAATGATAAAAATTTCAACTAAATGTTTTGTAATTATGTCTTAATGGCTTCTTCGGCAACATATTTTGAAACTTGAAAATTTAATGGGCATATAATTTGTACTGTTTTAGAAGTTCTTGTGCCATTGTTCTATTTATTTCTCTAATTTTCTGCTCTTCTTTTTTATACTTCCAATTATATCAGGAAGAGCAGCAGTTTTAAAAATAGATGGACTTTGAAAGCTTTTCAACATTGAAATTCTACTATTTCATTGATTCTGAACTTAAATCTAAATTGAAACCAAAACAAAACTTCAAAATTTTTTATTAAAAGTATACCTTACATTGAAAACAACTCAGGATTGAAAAATAAGACGAATTTACATATATTGGTAATATTAACCACTTATGGGGTATGGCTTGATCGGCTTTTTCCATCTGTAATATTTTAATCAACAATGGGAAAGAAAAAAAAATCATGGTGAAATATTAGTAGCACATTAAAAACGGTTTCAATTTCTCCTTAACAATTAAATAATTTGTTTAAATGTTTAATTGTTATGGACGCTTAAAATATTTTTTAAAAATTAATTAAAAATGCAAAAAAAATAATAATAAATTACGCGGCTAGAAATTGATATTATTGAAAAGATACGTTTTTAATGTTATAATGGTCTAAAAATGATTTTTATACTGTAACATTTTCAAAAGTTATCATAAAAAATCTTGAACATTTCTCTAAATTTTTCATTAATTAAAATTTTAATTAGTTTATAAAAAATCGCTCCGAAGTGCAAATATTTCCACTCTCCAAAGTGTGCCAGATATTCCAATGTGCCAATTTTGGTAGCTCTACCAAACGGTCTGGTCAGTAGAACTCTAACATACACACATACATTATATATTTTTTAAAACATGTATCTGCATATCAGGTAAAATATATATATATATTGTTATAACTGTAGTACAATTGCTAATTTTCGTTAACTTATTCATTAATTAAGCTTCCGATTAGATTAGTAAAAAAGTCTCCCCGAAGTACACATTTCCACTTTCCAAAGTATGCCAAGTACTCCATTGTGCCATATTTAGTAGCTGTGTCTACAGTACATTGGTCTGTAGAGCGTCCACATCCATACACGCTTAATACATTTTTTTAAATATGTATCTGTGGATCAAGTAAAAGAAAAAATATATATATTATTGTAACTGCAGTACGCTTGCCAATATATCCAACAGTTATAAATGAAATTCCTTAAAAATGGAAGGTGATAAATACTTTTTGCCAGCACAATTTTTTCAAGCTTTCTGAAGTTTGTAAGAAATCTCTAATGCATAGTAAGGAATAGAAAATTCGTTAACATGTGTTTTTCAGAGCAATATATCTGGCTTGCAAAAAAGAGTCTCGAATGTAATTAGATAAATGTATGTTTGAGTGAACGATCATTACTTATATCTATATAAGCAAACGGAAACATTAAAATTATGTACTGCAACTTCTTTTATTAAGGTCCTGATTGCCGACTTAAGATATTCAAATTAAACTATTTTTAACTCTTTGAGATCTTTTTGATTTGATATTTAATTATATTTTACCATAAAGATATTACTTTATACCTGTTACTACTACTTTCTAATATTAACAAAAAGTATTCTTTGATTCCCGCTTCGCAGTTTGCTTTCTGAGCTCGCTTGATGGTTGCGCCATCTATCCGAAGAGTTGCAAAACATTGGAAAATATTTAAATTTGCTGCTGCAATATTCCAGATTATTTTTATGATACTAATAGATTTTAAACGCTAGATCATATTTTATTATTACTTATTTTATTGTTTTAATGCAGTTTTTCATTTTTATCATGTTTGTTTATCTATGTAATATGGGTCTTCAATTTTACTTTCTCCTTTTATATGTTTATATTTAATACTTTTTTTTTCTTACTATTAATTTTTAAATAAAGTTTGTAAAAAGTTTTTTTATTAAATTTTATAATAGTATTTTAGAGCAAATTTGATTGAAAAATTATCTTCGATAATAGATGCTGTCGATAATGGACAATGCAGAAAAAGGGTGGGAATATGTTTGAAATTCTTGAAGAGTATTGGTGCCGGAGATTACGATATGGAAGTTTTGAAAACTTCACTCCTTCGTACTGATGATATTGCTTTAGAAAGAGCAGCGGTAAGTTCTTAGAAACTATTTACAGTAATGCATTTAGTAATCATTAAACTATTCAAATAAAATGCTTCTTAATCCATCAGAAATTGTCTCCCCAAAACTTTCTCGCATACTCTTAAATAAAGATGTTATCCCAGTGAACGCCTTGCATGGTATTGACGCACAAATATTAAAATAAAATATTAATATTAACTTTTATATATAAAAAGAAATATAAACTTTTAAATATTAACTTTAAATAATATTTTAAGAAAAATATTAACTTTTGCGAAATATTAACTTTTGGCGTGCATTTAGCATTTTTACTGACCCTATCGTGTCATCCTTGGCGAGTATTTTAGCGATTCATCCCTGGCATGTGGTCAAAAATATTCAAAATTTGGTTTTCAGGCGCGTTCTTCCCAACCGACTAAAACAAATATTTGACATAAAACTACATTTATAGTCGCAAAATCAAGTACCAAATTTGATATATTTTTGAGTTATCGCGTTTACGTATTTCTTAACCCTTTCTAGGGCTGTGGGAAGTATGCTTCCCACCAAATTTATCAATCTTTGTATGAAATTATGTAGGTTGGCATAAGTTCTGACAAATTTTTTTAATAAATCAGAAACTCAGATGCTTCAGTTCTTTATCTCAGACAAAATGATATGTCTTGATTAGTTACTTAATTATTAATGAACCAAATTAATTAATGAATCAAATTAAATTTATCTAATAAGCTAAATGATTCCCTTTTCTTATTCTAATTTCAAGCCTCAAAATATTTTAACATAATATGACTAGAAAAAAAATGGCCCTTTAAAGGGTTAATATGAACTGTTTTGCGTCGATATGCAAGAAAATGCATTCTCTATATCGTGCAATTTTTCTAGGATTTTACTCTAATAACTCGTTGTAATGACTCACATTTTTGTTTCATATTTCCGAATGAGATTTTTTTCTCTACCATTTCATCTGTAGTAGAGGATGAAGAGGGCTAACTAATTAGCTGAGAATGAATAATGGGCTTTTTAAAATGAAGTCAGCGGTTGTCAACATGTCAAAACTCAGACATATTTCTATACAAATTTATATCAAAAGAATTTTTTTCAGTTCTCCTAACACTTAATTTCAGGTTATTGTGTCGTTAATTTCAGGTTATTGTGTGTTGTAAGTACAGACCGACAGACTGTCAACACCTTGTTGGATTTCGCTCAAAATATGATAGGCGCCTACACTGAAGAGGTTAAATCTGTGTACTGTATTTTATCTGTTTAACTCTCTTCGTTTTGTAGTTTTCGTGCTAACTTTCGAAAAATCGGACAGACAGACTTCCTCATAACGGCTAATGCTAAAAAGTTGATAAAAATTTACAAATTTGGTTTTAAGCCTCTATACAGAATTACATCCATCTAGCTGAAAGCGTTTTTGAGTTATCTTTATATTGCTGTCAGATAGACAGACATTTTCGAAAAATGTGTTTTTCGAACTAAGAAAGGTCTTAAACGTGGATATTCTTCAAAATCTCGAGTTCGAATAGTTTGAAAACTACTATATTCTCTCTACATATCATATATAAGAAAGTAAACAAAGAAAAAGGAAAGAATAATTTTTTTTTCTGCAGCCAAAGTAGATGCAGCTGTTCTCTCCTTCGAAAAGAACCGTTTCTTTAACAGATGTTGTTAATGCATATTTACATTAAGCCAACTATTGCGTGCTATAGAAAGATATACCTATCTCATCGTGATCATGTTTATCAATAGCAAATTAAATTCAGAATACGTAGGACATAATGAACAATGACATCATTTTTCAATAATTATAACATTATTGAATTATTTATAAACTTCATGATATTTCGCAACATTTTTAGAATTTTCGATTATATTGTCGGCGCTGCCGAGCTTTTTTTAATTCTTATTTCTCATCAGAAAAATTAATAAGGCAAAGACTGCCCTTTTAGTAAATAAATGTAAACGAAAATAATTGGCATGACACCATATTTAAATTTTTTGACAACATTTAATTGACGTAGGACGAAACATAACACACAAGAACACTATTACAAAATTTAGTACGTTAACATCATAGAACTTTCGAACATCCAACCCTCTCCTCTCTCGGCACCGTCTCTCCCGCCGTCCTTCTTCTCCACACTCTTCCCTTCAGTTCGTTTTCTGGTTCTAATCATCCGCAGCGTCCTCACATATATTATATAATTTTTTTAAATATTAAAATATTATAAACTAAATATCATAATATTATAAGATATGTGACTATGTTCGGAATGATTTTTTTGTGAAATATTATAAACTTCAATAAAACAAATTGAACATAAAGGAAAAGTGCTTATATCACTTTCATTCTCTTTTACGATGTCTTCCAAAAGATCAAATTCAATATAAACCGCATTTTAATTACTAAAAGTTGATATTTTTTTATGGTATTTGTAAATTATTGTTAATGTTGGGCAGTTCACTTTTGTAGCTAAAGGATAGTGTTTGTGATACCATGAAGAATGAGTACAAAACCCGAGTTGTCTTATAACAATGCCTAACTAGTTATCCTGGTACTATGAATTATCCACTTGTTTCACCAGATATTGATCCATGTGATTTCTGTTTTTTGTGCCAAATAAAAGATTTATTTACAAGAAAAAGACTAAAACTCTTAGTAGCCACAAAAATTCTGTAACTTACTAATTTCCAAGCATAAGTAAAAGAATCGTTGGCTCCATATCTGCTAACTTTTTTATTAGGGTCCGGTATCGTGTTAATGTTATTGTCTACACAGAATGACAAATGATGAACCTCTGTCTTTGCATTGACCCTGGCAGATTTGTTTCAAAATTTGGAACTTCACTAAAACTTTAGATAAATTTACTCAAGCTATTTACTTAAAACTGTGTGATATAATACTGTGAGATAAAAAAAATGTATGCTATAAAATGAAATATTGATATTTATAAAATATTGATTATTCTAATGTTATGTTCCAGCATTTACATATCTTTCTTCTACCAAGGTATTTGCTTTTATTAAAGATTTAAAATGTGTTATTTTATTTCAGAGGAGGTTTCAAATGTCCCGTTTGATGTCCAACGAAAATTATTTAAAATTTTTCAAGAAACAAAGTGTCGGTTTCTGTAAGTTCTGTATATTATAATTTTGTTTTTTCCATATTTTTGTATATTATAATTATCTTTTTACCTAATTTTACCGCAAGTAGTGCGAAATCCAAACTATACGATTTCTTCCTTTTCCCCTACTGCTTAAAATAATTATTAATTCAAAATATAATACAAATGCAAAATTCATTTATAAAATAAATGAAAAAAAAAATTTCTGTTCTTTTTCCAAAAAGTATTGGAAAGAAGTTATCAATCTTGTCAATTAATGAGATTTGGAAGGTGTTAATTTCAATCAATAAGATTCGAAGTCAGTCAGCTGTTGGACGAGCTCAACAAAGATCTGACAGTCAATGAACTTATAGAAATGCATGAAAAAATAGCTACTGGAGAAGCCGGCACCTCAGACTCAGATTCATCAGAAATGTTATCAATCCTGTCAGTCAATAAGGTTTGAAAGGTGACAGCAGTGATGCCGCTGTTGAACTGGCGTAACAAAGATCTGGCGGTCAATGAGCTTATAGAAATGTATGAGAAAATCGCTATTAGCCGATACCTCAGGCCCAGTTTCACCAGAAAAATTTATCAGTTTTGTCAGTCAACAAGATTTGAAAAATGAAGCAATGATGTCGCTGTTGGACGAGCGCAACAAAGATCTGACAGTCAGTGAGTATGCAGAAATGAATGAACAAATAGTTACTAGAGATGCCGACACTTCAAACCCAGATTCGCCTGAAAAAGTTACCACTCTCGTTTGTCAATAAGATCTGAAAGATGAAGCAATGATGTCGCTGTTGGACTCGCTTAACAAAAATCTGACAATAAGCTGATAGAAATGTATGAGTAAATCTCTACTAAAGTAAACGACACCTCAGACCTGAAAGACCTGAAAAAGTTAATTGTCCTGTCAGTCAATAAGATTTGAAAGGTGACAGCAATGATGTCGATGATGAACTGGAGGAACGAAGATCTGACAGTCAATGAACTTATAGAAATGCTTGAGAAAACAGCTACTAGAGAAGCAGATACTTCATTTGATTTATTATTGAATCTAACAAATCTAGAAGCCGATACTAGATTTGCCAGAAAATAAATTTAAAAGAAATCAGACCAGAAGAATTTGTGTCACTTGGAAAAGGTTTGCGATTCTGGAGACATTAATATCTGATCTCATCTAGTTACAAGATTTTTTTTCTAGTTTCCTATGAAGAAGTTTTACGAAAGACAAAATGTCAATGAGCTGTTTAAATTTTATAAAGTCAACGACAATAAAATAATAAAACTTGCGCAACACTTTTATTTTGATGTGTACTATTGATTTTTTTTTTTTTTTTTTTTGCAATTATATAATATAATATGCTTATAAATTAGTTTTTTTTTCGTAAAAGATGCAGTCGTAAAGTTCTTTAAAACGATATATTTTGTTTCTTTCATGGTTACGAGGTGGCAATGGTTCGAAATTTAAATATTATTAAGATTTCTTTGTTGTAACCATGACCAGGGAGTGTCATAATCTAAACAGGATGGCAGAAAATAAGGAATCTATTACTTTAGATGAGACAGCATTTAGTATCAGTGCGTGTAGATTCAGAGTAAGAAAGTTTAAACCCTCACAGTTTAAAATTTAAATTTAAAAATAAAGCCCGACTTCGGGAGAGTGAAAAATTAATATTTTCATAATGCGAATAAATTGAAATTATTACATTCATATGTGAAGTTAGGTCTCGACTTATGCATTTCATGCAGCCTGCATATATCATGTGACATCGGTGGAGTATTGTTTCGATTTTCTGACGATTAACGCTATCATCTTTATACTATTTTGTATGCTGGCAAAATAACATTATCATAAATTGTTAATGAAATAAGAATTTTTGATTTTAAAACTGAACTTATTCACTTTTTTTATATCAAAGTTTTTTTGTTTTTTTTTCTGTAGCCATTTTTCTATATCACTTAAAAAAAAAAAAAAAAAAAGAAAGAGGAATACGATTCGATTTTGAAATTTCAAAGTTTTTTTTTAAGCATCTTCTTAATCTTATGACAAAAATTTTATAAACAGGATGTACATTTTTAATTAGAATACAAAATACAATTTAACTAACGTCAAAGTAACAATTGGATGAAATATCATTCATATGATAATAAATATTTAAAATTTCAGAAGTATGCTTATTTTAATATCAGCTTATTTATTGATTTCTAGATCCTAAAAATGACGGTGGCATGTTTGAAAAGTGGTTACTAGCTGATAAAGTAACGACTTTGCAACCTACACCTTTAGCTCTTGATATTCTGGCCTATTTTGCGAGAGAAACCCTTTCTGAAGTAAGTTATTTTTTAAAAAATCATTTACGACATGATAATAATTGATATCTACTGAATTATTATTTATCTTATTAAATAAATAATTAAATTTCCTCAATAATTAATATTTACCGGCTTTCACGGAGCAGATCTCAAATATGAGGACGGGAAATTAAATAAGCAGATTTTCGCTTCCCATAGAAATAAAACAATGGTAATGTGGTTGTGTTGGCTACAATCTTAGGTTATACTTTATACGGAAGAATTTGGTATACAGACAATGGATGATTATTTTGTAGCTGACCTTATAATCCTTGATAGTATCCACTACACCTAGACACTCAGAAACACTGTATGACCAAAAGCTAAATGGGGGCGCAAAATTGACCACTGAAAATATTTAGAAATTATACTGGTATGATTTGCTGTATAAATGAAAACTATTTAAAAAATAGTATTCTTGTTTAAAAATTGCGGAGAAATCAAAGTTATTTTTTTCAAATGCGTATAGTTAGTAATTTCATTTACCTAGTGCTATGCTTAATTTGTTAGCTGAACGTTTATCATCAATACATATTTCATTAATCTTTTATCTTTCAATATCTTTTTTTTTATTAAACAAACAAAATTATGAAATTTAGTAATCTAATAGCCGTCGTCCTTGCATAGGGGTAGCGCATCTTCCCCGTGATCTGGGCGTCTCGGGTTTGAATCCCGGTTCGAGCATGGTTGTTCTTCAGTGTTCTATCTGTGAGGTGTGTGAATGTGCCCCCCTGTAAAAAGGGGTTGTGCAAGCAAATGTGTGAGTTTCATCTTCATACGATCTAGAACCCCCCGGGGGGGCACCTCGAAATGAGGATGAGATGCTTCCGGCATGGTGGTTGGATCTCGCCACCCTGGAGGGTACACAAATAGGTGGGGGATCTGACTCCTCCCATCGATGACGGGACGTACTTCCTTCGGGGAGGGTTGTACCGTGGCCGGTGATGGCTCTTAGGACTTAACCTCAGTTCTCGCCAGTGTAGCTGTTGCGGCGGTCCGGTCATTCAGTTTTATGGTTTAAATCCGTGTGCCTTCGGGCGGGTCGGAGAGTTAGATGGTTGACTTCATATGAGCTAGAAGTCAGACTTCTGCCATCAGGTGCTCGGAGGTCTTTATTTTCAGAAACTACTGCATCCCCTTTCCGTGGTAACGCGGACAAGACATCATCATCATCATCAGTAATCTAATAGAAAAATTAACAAAAATGTGAACGGTTCTGCCAGCGGTGGAGAATCATCTTATTACGACCCTTCTTCATAAAGTAGCTTAGTTACTGATCTGCAGGCTAACTTTATGTTTATTGATGCCACGATGTTGGATCGTGTGCCAAAGCACTACGAGTACGCGATGGTCGATTTCAGCAGTTACTCAAGTAAACATCATGTCATATTTAGGAAGCGCTTTTCATGTTTATATTAAATATTATTTTTATTATATCTGATGCGATGTCATAATTTTGCATTTTTCTCAAAACCTGTGTGTCTTTGCTGTTTTTTTTTGTTTTTTTTTTGGTTCAATTTTTATGTATATAGAGTGAAATTTCTGGTTCTACCCAGTTTGTCCAAGAGTATCCAAATACGCTTTGGAATGTTGGGAAAATGCATCTGTCTTAGATTTGGAACTATTTATCATTATTTAAAGGAATGAATAGAAGAATCTAAAAGTATTAAAAAAGGAATTAAGAAAGAATGTAAAAGAAAATAATGGAAGCTTTAGTATCCAGCCAGTTCTCCAATTCAGGGAATGAAATGAAAATCACTCGGCTCTGAGCCTCGTTCTCAATAAAGAAAAAAAATTGCAAGTCTATTGCAACAGAAGATCTTATTGAAAGTGGATCTAATGGTTCGATAGAAATGGAGGATGATGGAATTTTAGCACTTATACTAGACTTAATAGCACAAGAATAGTGAATATTTACATTCCTGCTCCACAATCTTTCCTTAAAAGAAATATGAAGGAACTTGTAGACGAGGAGCTACAAAGAAGCATTGAGGTCCGTTTCATATCATTGGTTTTTGAAGAGAAGGTCGAAAATATGGTCCATAGATATGACAATTAATTGTTTGAATTTTCAAGGCAATTATATCGAAAAGTAATCATGCTTGTTTATATCGAAAAGTAATCATGCTTGTATAGAACTTTTAAAATCTAATTCATCTTGTTCTTCTTTTTTCATGGCTCTTCAGAGCTTGAAAAAATAAAAAAAGGCCGGCCCTCGTAAATAAAATATCTAACTCTTAAGTAATAACCCATCCCAAAAATAAACAAACCACAGTTGACCATTCTACTTAGTTGTATACTTTTTTTCTAAAGAAACCACCACCGATGGTTTCTTTCAGTAAACAAATAAACTGAGAAAGACCATCGACTTGTATGTTATTGCCCTGTATGATCTCTTTTTGGAGGGAACTGATTCCTACCTGCCACAAAGCCATCTATATTTCCTCGGTGATCCTACAGCATCCATTTAGATCTAACTCATGCTGTTATATCACAAACCAACCTAATGAAACCATTTTGAAGATCTGGCTATAATTTAAGCATTATATTTTAATTGTCATATTTACTTTTACTTTTCTTTTTTACAGATTGTTGAAGCAACACTTCAGATTGATCAGCCAAAGAAGGACTCAAAGATAAACACTTCTAATATCCTTGCAAAGAAAAATCATCAGTCGTCAGCAGATCGAACAGGGACATTCTCATTTTCCACTTCAGACATTTTTAGTCCAGGAAGGTTAAGGGACCTTATTACTGATAATTCTGATTCCTGTTCAGTTAATTTTGAATCTTTAGGAATGACGGACATTTTTCCATCATCTATGTCTCCGAAAGTATCGCTCTCAGAAAACGATGCAATCGTACCGGCAAAAGAATCATCATGCACTAAGAAACGGAAAATGGAAACAATGGATTTCGATACAAAAAATAATAGCGAGAAATCAGAGGTGGAAGAAATGAAAAGATTTCAAGAATCTGAGCCCAGACTTGTCTTACAAGAACCGAAGGTAAGTCTTCACATTGATGAGTTGTAGAGTTATCCTTGTGCCAGCGTCTTGGCATAGGGGTAGCGCGTCTTCCCCGTGATCTGGGCGTCCCGGGTTCGGGCATGGTTGTTCTTCTTCTGTGAGGTGTGACTGTGCCCCCCCCCTCCCTGTAAAAAAGGGGTTACGTAAACGAATATAACGCATACTAAACTGCAGCCGGCATTCTGGCATAGGGGTAGTTCGTCTTCCCCGTTTTGTGGGCGTCCTGGTTCGAGCGTGGTTGTGCTTCTTCTTTTGTATTCTGTCTGTGAGGTGTGTGAATGTGCCTCCCTTAAAAAGGGGGTGTTCATGCGAAAGTGACGCATGAAGTAGCTAAGTCGTATTCTTGGTCCTAGTTGGCGCTACTGGAAAAACAAGAGAAACTCTCTCGACTTAAATCACTGACAGATAACTGTAAGTGGGCTTGTTAAGTGCCATAAGTCACAACACAACAACAGAGTAATGCTTGTAATTAAGATAGGAAGTTCTGCATTCCGTTCTACACACTGGATTAAGTTCGGAACATATTGACTTGAAGACATCGATATTTTACTTTTCATTTATAAATTTTAAGACACACCGCATACTTCTTTATAATACAGCTTGACTCTGAAGAGTTGGAGGATATGACGTCAGAATTCCGTGATAGCAGACGAGTCTATTTTGGACAGTAAAAGAGGAGAGGAATCACATCTGTCTGTTTCATTATTTCATAACGCACAATAGTATATTGGTAATAAGGCGTAGAAAAAGTACTGCGGTAAAAAAATTGCAAAATCAGTTCAAACAATTGTGTATATTACATTCCTATTACTTGCCACGACCTACATTTCGTTTCATATATTTCTCTCCACTGCAAATGCACTTGTCTCTAAAGTCGAGAGCAGACTGAAATTCCACATATATTCCTGTCGAGTTGAAAATCATACTAAGTATCAAAATACGGAAAAAATACATAATTGAAATTTTATTGGTTTATATTATGAGTTCATTATTCAGGATATATTATCGAATAGGGAAAAAGGGGACGCAGTGGAAACATTAATTTTCCGCGTTTAAATAAATAAATTATTAATCTGAGAATAGAAGTTCAAATTAAAAGGTTACAGGTATTAAAAAAAAATCTATGGTAGGAATCATAAAACATAAATATAGCTCAATTATGACAGGAATAATTTTATTGGATCAAATATTTTTCATTCCCCCCTCCCGCTATTCTTCCTAATTTAAGCAAAATGTTTGAATTTCAGCATCCATTCAGCGGTCCATTGAAGAAAATATTTAGTAAAAATTTCAGGCTGATATTCTACATTATTAAAAAATTCAAATTTGTCAAAAAAAAAAAAAAAAAAAAAAAAAAAGGTCGTAGGAAAAGTGTTTTTTGTCAATTAGAATTTGCTAACCAAAAAATAAGTCTATTTTTAAAAGTATTGTTCCTCGATTTATGATGGTACTATAATAATGAGTTTGCAGAAAAAAGTGTTTAAAATGAATTTTGAAATTAACAATTTGTCTTAATTATTAAATTTGAGCACACTTCTCTATGGCCATTTTTTTTTTCAGAATGAGTTGCAATAAAGTAAGATTTTTCGTTTCCATATTTAATTTTCATCACTGTTTTTTAAAATAGATTATTCATTTTAAAATGTGTAGTAAAAGAGCAACACTTTTAAAATAGGATTATTTTTTGGCATTGAATTTTGATTGATAGGAAACTTAATTCTGAATAATGCAACAAGAATCCAAGCATAAAAATTTAACTCATGGTGCTCATGGCCTTGCCAAAGGTCCATAATTATATTTGAGAGAGGGGATAACATAGAGAGTATACGAGAAATTTCGGATAGACCTTTCTGGTTTCCGTTCCTTGACACTTCTTTTGTGACGAAGAAAAAAAAGAGGAAAATTTTGCAAACTAAAAATATTTCTATATATTCCCTCTTCGAATTACACCAGATAATTTTTGAAATATTTAATATGTATAATTTATTTTTATCTAAGAAATTTTTACAGAGTGCATTGACAATGTAGTGCATTAATAAAACGCCTTAACCCTTTCTACCCTAATGAGCATACACATCCCAGAGATCAGACCTCATTTTCTATTGGATAAATAAATCTTACTTTTATATGGTTATCGTTTTCTTCGTGGGATTTAAAATTTCAACCAGTTAGAGTCTGATAGAAAGGTTTGAGAATGTTAGATAAACGAATGTATATTCATAAAATGTTTAACAATTTTGGAGACGAAACAATAAAACAATCCATTGGGAAGATTACTAAAGAACATTTTTAAATATTTTTCTCGAATTATAATTCTTTCTTGATATGGTTATAAACTGCTGATTAATTTTAAACCATCCTTTTAAACCATTTTAGATAAACTTATTTTCTTATTATTTATTTAATTCTTAAATAATTTCAAAATAAAACAGCAAACAGATGAAGCAAAATGTTTTTGAAATTTGCAGATTCCTCCCAGAAATCCTGGCAACCCTATTACGGTGGACGATTTAAGATCTACAGTGATGAATTTAATTATTTTGCAAGATGAAGAATTTCAAGTATGTAATCTGTTATTATTATCATTGTCATTATTTTACTGACTGACATAGGCATTTTTTTTTATCAAATATAATAAACTTGGGAAAAAATCCTTTCATTTATTTATTAATTTGTTATGGTTTCGAAATATTTAAAAATTTCCAAATTTATACATTTTTTTTAGAATTTCAAGTCTATATTTTGTTATTTATATTCTCTTTTCTTTTATTTATTAATGTCAAAGTATTTTTAATTTCATGTTTGTTATTTATACACTTTTTTATAGTATTTCACATTCATTTGTTATTTCTATTCTCCATTCTTTTCAATTATTTATTAATTTATATCAATTATTAATTCAAAATTAATTTATTAATTAAATTCAAATTAATTTATTCAGAATATTTTTAAATTCCATGTTTACACACTTTTTATATATTATACCACATTTATTTTTTTATTCTCCTTTCTTTTTATTTTATTTATTTATTAATTTGTTATGATTTCAATATATTTTTAAAATTTCATATTCATACACTTTTTTTGGTATTTTAAGTTCATTCTTTATTATTTCACGTCCATGAAGACGAAATTCCGCACAAGATTCTTCTTTATGTACTTGAGTTTTGAAATTTTAAACCCTGGCATGTTTTAAACAACAATAAATAATTTTAATATTTTAAAAACTGAATTACCAATTAATAAGAAAATTTATAATTTTTAAATTCATACCAAGGATGCCACTGTTTAATGAATTTCAAAAGAATTTATTCAAAAATACCTAATTATTTATAATAAAGAATTATGAAATTGATTTAAGATTAAAAGACAAATATAGTTAAACTAAAAAAAAAAAGTGTATTTTTTAGTTTCATAATTGTATGATTTCTGTTTTTACTAAGCATATTTGTGTTTTTATTTCTATAGAGTTCAGCATCTATTTAAAACTAACTGTCAATATATACAACTAGAATAATTTTCTTTTACAGTTCAGCAAGAAGAAAAGGATATTATGCCTTTAGAATAATTTTCCAGTTGTGTGAGATGAATTTGAGGTACAAAGTACACACAATAAACAGAAGTACAAAATCTGAGGAATTTAATTATCAAAATGTGATTCTGTCAATTTTCATTTTCATGTTTGAAAATTCATATCATCATTTAAATTAGCCTATTTATTTCTGTAAATAAATTTTATCAGTATTATCTGTTATTTATTGTATATTTTATTTCATTTCACTTAATAAACGAAACAATATAACTCTATAACATTTTTAAAAGATATTTTTTAATAAAAATAACTCTGAGAAAGTAATTCACAAATAATTAATACTGAAGTTGTAAGCAATATTAAAATTTATGTGTATGTCTGGTTTATGTATAAAGGATAAATACATACATAAAGATTTATGTCGTCTATTATTACTTAAGAAAAAATACCAATAGCATGTTTTTGTACTATAAAAAAAAATAAATTATAATTAATATATTGAATATTCTTTAAAGAAAATAGTGTCTACATTTGAACACAATTATAATGCTGAGAAACAACTCTGAAATACAGATTTTGAAAATACAATACTCTTAGTAAAACTGCAGAAATTACCTTCTCCAAAATTAATGATTGCGTAATGGCATTATTGTTCTGATTCAAGGCTTCTCCACTTCATTTTTATTTTATAATTCTATACATTCTGTCTGCCATGATGTTACTATATGTGTACTGATAATCTTCCAGTAAATTATTTATTACTACTTGCAATTATATTTATTTTTATATAAGTACAAATTAATTAAACATTACACCAACATCATTTATAATTGTATACCAAGAAGTCTTGTGCATTTGATTGAAATTATTCCAAATTTGCATCCTATGCATAGTACAGTTTGCAATAATTTATCTAGAATTCGATAAAATAATTTCTATTTCCCAATAGCAAAACTTAAGTCTATTTTTTCAAAATAAAGCAGAACTTAGCATCTCTACAAATGGAAGCAATTTCATAGATTCAAATTAATACTTTAAGCAGCTTTATGAAAAAGGAACTAAGTCGCATCTTATGTAATAAAACCTTTTTTTTCTTTAAACCGACGTTTGATCCTTTTTTTTTTAACACTGAATTATTTTCCTTCTTTTATGGGGTAATCAAATTATGAATTTCTCTTTAACATCAGGTAAACACATGTCATTTTTTGAGCTTTGGAAGTTCATACTTTTTGAGTTCTCACATACAATTTCTTTTAGTCCGTAATTACTTAAGGGGATTGTATCAGAAAAAATAAGTGGGTCTTTGCTAAAGAATATTAAAACGAAGAATATCATCGTTCACAATACAAATGATGATATATCAAAAATTAAATCCAACGGATGCCAAGTCGCCAATGCTATCTTGGTTTCTGTCATAAGTTTGAGATAAAAAGGGGTGCCAGGTAGTTTAATTCAAAAGTTTTTATTTTTTATGTGCGACCTACTATTAACGACTATATTCATGTTTCCATGTGTACTTTTTATATTCTATATGAAATTTTAAGTTGCAAAAATAGATATGAACATTAAAAAATAGTTATTATCATTCAGTTTTCTTCTTTCCATAGGCTGGCTCGTTCTATTATAGGAAGAACTCTGAAATCGTCGGGGGGGGGGGGGGTAGCATCTAAGATAACTTCTATTCGTAATAACTTTCAAGCTATTTGCAATAACAGAAAATTAAAAATACTTTTACTCCATATGAGTAGTGTAATTCCTTTCAAGAATATACTGCTTAACCAACTTATTATTGATTGATACTTCAAATTTATAACCAAAATATATGTTCAACAAAATTTAAATTGGCATTTACCTTAAACCAGCTGATTTTAATCATTGTATAATAATCTATAGTGGAATTATCAACATTTTTAAAGGTCTCAGTGGTCTGATCGTAAGGCTTTGCCATTGAGACAGGAGGGTCTCAAGTTCAAAACCCAAATCCACCAAAGAATCGTTGTGCTGAGAGATCTATAAATTGCAAATACCTTCTCGATGGGTATGGTAAAGAAACTTGGAGATAGGAGTTCTAGCAAAAATGTTGCCCTCAGCATCTGATCGCTATTCAATATCATGAAGTCCCTTCCAAAATAGACCTAATATTGCTTCCAAACGAGATATTAATATATAACTAAACTAATTTAACCTTTTTAAAATTTTATGCCACATAAATAAGAATCAAAAATATTTGCACTATCATAAGTATTTTCCAATTATCAAATAATGTATGTTAAACAGAGTGTTTGTAATCATAAAATAAATGAAAACAAATTTAAATTGTTTTATCTTCATAAATGAAGATTTTACATAATAGCAAATATTAAGATTCATTATTGATGTGAATCAATTTGATTCATGAACTTGTTTTGTAATTTTTTTTTTTTTTTTTTTGATATGCTATGATTTATTTTCATTCATTTTAAGTGTAAATCAGAATAAAGTTACAACTATTACTATATTCCATTTTTAATTAATGCCTAATGATTAAAAATCCCTATTTTGGAAAAAGTATTATGAACATTAAAATTTTATCACCATTTCCTCCAATTAAAAATTATTTGAGTTTAAGCTCATCCATGAGATTTCTTCACATAAAGTATCTAAGAGCTGATCTGTTGTTTGAAATGAAACATTTCCTAAAATAATATCTGAAGAAAAAACGAATTTCTTATTTGACTTTTCTAAATTTTCAGGACAATAGAAATGAAGCTTATTAATAGGTCCAATGCAGTGTTCTTCAATATCTTCAATCAACTGCTGAGTCATAAACAGATTATTTTCCTAATGACACTTTTTTAATGCAGCAACTTTCTTTTCCCAAAATAATTCTTAATCTCAGAACCGTAACTAACCGTGATTTAAGAAGGAAGAGAATGCTAAAAATGATAAATGCATATCTAAATATTATATTATATTCATTTAAATTTTTAGAGCAAAGAGGGCATCACCAAATACGATGCAAAGTTAATGTTACATGGATTACAGATTGAGAACATTTGGTTGAACTCTCGTAAATCTCTAAAGGAATACGTAAATGAAAGAATTTACAATAATAATCTTAGAAAATAATTCAAAAAAAAAAAAATTGCATCTAAGAAACATTTTTTCAAGATTTCCTCAAGATGAGAACTATAACAAACCAAAACTGCTTTTCCCTTCAAGCCAATGGAAAATTCCTAGTACACTCAAAACTGCTCAAAGGGTTATTTATCTTCTCATCACTTATCCATCCCATATATTGGAAGGAAGTAATGCTACTTTCATAGTAATTAGACATTCAGAAGATTAGCACCACAAAAGAGGATAAAACCTTCTTCATATATTGGTATAATATATGTACCATCTGTATGAAAAAGGTTAAATTATGATTAATTGTCATTCCTTTTCAAACAAAAGTCAGACAGGATTACAATACAGTTTTGATTGAAATACTGTATAACAAGTTCTATGTGAATAAGTAACTGAAATGTAAAATCTGATTAGTTTGTACCCCGTAAAAAATAAAATAGCACAATTTGATTTCAATATTTATTTAAATGCTAGAAATAGTTTACAATATAACAAAATGACTAAAAATTTACACATTTTTCAACATCTTAGATATTGTGTAATATCTAGTAAATACAGTCATTCATATTAAAGCAAACAGAATTTGCAAAAATGCAGAAAAAAGAGTTTCTGTGTTTAGAAATGATAAATATTTGCAAATACAAATGAAATATATCTTATAAAGGATGTAGTAAATCATTTGTTTAAAAAAATAAATTTCAAATTTTATGAAATATTGTGATGTCACAAACTGACTTTATTATATCCATTGCTTATTAAGAACATATGTTTCTAATATTACTAAATTTTCAAACTGTCAAACAAATGTCAATTCAATGATGAATCCAATTTGAAATAAACAAAAATTTTTAGTATAAAACAGAAATAAGGTATCTTATTAAATTTGAAGAACCCGTTCACACCAAGTCCAAATTATTCCTAATTGTTTTTAATAAATCCTTATTCAATTCAAATATTTCCAAAAAAAAAAAAGATATTTATGGTAATAAACCAATACATATTAACATCTAAGAAAACTAGACAAATTAGCTTGGGTTTCCCCACCCCCTTTTTTTTCTTTGTTTAGGCTGCCTTTCTAACAGCTTTTTAAACTTATATTATAGGTTGTGTCATATTTTAGTTGAATTGCCAATAAAAACAGCATTAGTAATAAAAGTGATCATTATAATTCCAACATTTATTCTTTTATTAAATCCAATTTAACATAATTCCTTAAAATTTAATTTGCTAGATATAAAAATTAATGATAGTATATAAAAATGATGTTAAAGGATGTGAACCCCTTAAATTAAAAAAATAGTTCAACAATAAAATGAAAAATAACAATAATTCTTTGAGAATGTAGAAAATAAAAGCAAAAACGTGCCAAAGTAAAAGATCAATAAGTTGTATATATCCACTTGTGCATACAGGTCAATAAAACAAGATGAAAAAGAACAAAATCAGGTTAAATCCAGAATAAATTAATAGTTAATGCT
The DNA here is from genome assembly GCF_947563725.1 of Argiope bruennichi. Taxonomy (NCBI): domain Eukaryota; kingdom Metazoa; phylum Arthropoda; class Arachnida; order Araneae; family Araneidae; genus Argiope; species Argiope bruennichi. The sequence continues at coordinate 111,076,912 of NC_079153.1, read as the reverse complement.
TTGGAAAGTTGAAACATCAGAAGTTTGCCAAATATTAGGTATATTTCACAAACTATACAAATTATGAAGTACATTTCAAGTTATGAAATTACTTGTGAAATAATATTTTTTTTCCTTTCATTCTGATTAGTTGATAATCTTTTAAATACGATTAGTTGATAATCTTTTAAATACTTTGCTTATTATAACAAATATAATCATTTAAAATGACAAACATTTTGGAATTTCATCTCAATTACATGTGAGCATCATAATATTACCTTTAACAAACATTAGTATTGCAAAACCATCAATAATTACATGATGCATTAAACATTTTTCAAGGATTTTATGCCAAAAATTTTTAAAATGGTTTCATTGCCATAAGTGAATAGAAGGTCTTTTAAATGTAAGTCAATTTTTGCTATTTTCAAGTAAAATGATGTCAAAAGAAAGAAAAAAAAAAAAACATAACTGGGTTTTCTCTTTCATCTCTAACAACTCCCCCCCCCCTAGATAATTATATACAAATCTAATTAAATCATAAAATTATCTTAAATCTATTTATTTTCAGAAATATTATATTTATAAAAATAGAAAGTTGCTGGGAAGAGAAATTTGCCTTATAATAAAATCCAATATATTGCATTCACAATTAAAAATATTATAATTTAGCATAAATTTAATCCCCAAATAAGATTTTTTTTATATTTTTAATTTTTTTATGAATAAAAAATGAAATCTAATAAAATTTATATTTTAACAGTTTTTAAAAGTTTATTTCGTTAGATACTAGCATTTTGTCAATGCTATATAGTTATACCAGCAACGATTTTTAGCTTCTCATTTCGAAATTCCATCACTAATTTTATTTCCCATATTATATAAAAAAATACGATTTAATTTTAAGGCATTTAAATTTATAATATTACTGGATGGGGGGGATACCAATAATTAGACATGGCTTATTCAACAGCAAAAAGAAAGTTTACACAGATTGATATGCAAAATTTAAATTTATTAATCATTAATCTATATCATAATTCCATTTTATTTTTTCCTATTGAAAATGTGCTTTTTTTAATTCCATTTCAATATTGCAACTATTTAACCAAATTTTCATTGATTGAAATTTATTAATCTTTGGCTATTTTGATCACTTTTCGTTTGTATAATTTTATTTCATTTCCAATTCAATCTAGAAATAATGACTGGAACATTACATTTTTGTTTAAAGGCAATTTTCAAGTGTTTCAATAATTCTAATAAGAATAGGGGGGGGGCAGTGAGAAATACTATCTGGTGCTCAGTTATTTAAGCAACTGGCCTTACTTCCACTGTCAGTCACAGTTACTATATATCCAATGAAACAGGAATATAGCATTTGTAAAAAAGAAAATTCCACTGTAACACAATCAATTATTCAAAGCATTGTTTGAAAACCAATAACACTTTCCCCACAACTATAGGTATTAAGAAGAAATAAAAAATTGTCCTTTACCATCCATGAATGATAAATGTATAACCACTTTAATGTAGAAATATAATTTTTATTCAGTTAACATTGTCATCTATTTTTAATAATTTGATAAGCCATTTCATTCAGTTTCAAAACTGCTTGGTGAAGACAATGACACAAACTCATCTTTTTTGCTCCCAAAATATGTGATAGAATTATTAATACAATGCTTTGGTAATCTCATGTTACTGGTCAATTTTATAAAAACTTCACAAAAAATGCAAAATGACTTGATTCAAAAAGAAAATTATATATGTAATATATTTGATTCATCCACATTTTAAAAAATAAAGCTTTTTAATATCATTTAAATTTACTTCAACTTCAATCTAAACATTTCCAATTTAACTTATAAATCATACAAATTCTTTTTTTTTAATTCAAATTTTTCCTCAGAATTTAATAACAGTAACTTTCACTGTAAAACTGCCTCACTCATTAATGCACAATCCATAAAATTATTGATATAAGAAAAATTAGGGTAAATCCTGTTCAAAGTAAATAAAAACTATGAATGTTTCACCAATGAAATCTTTCAATTTTTGGACACTTACCAATAACATGTACAAAACAATTACATCTAAAGAAAAACCTTTCATAAATTCCTACAAGAACCTTTCATGAAGTTAAAAATTAAGTTAAATTTAAATAAATTCATTTCTTGAATTGATCATGATTGCAGTCATCATTGAAATTCTCTACATTTCAAAAACAGAATCTTACACACAGATATATTTTTTAAAAGATTAATATTTTCATAATCATAGAGAAATGAAATTTTAAAGGAATGTTCAATCAATAATAAAAATCCATTGTATAAAATAATAATTAAAAAAACTAAAAGGTAGTATTAAAATGTACTACCATAAAAATGCTATATCACAGAAGTTGAAACTTAAGGGGGGAAAATTATTAAAATTAAAACAAGTATCACAAGTATTTTAATTAAGAAAATACATGAATCTTCAAATAAATAAATTTGACAACATTCATATAAAACACATTAAATTTCCAAAATTTATATAATTTACGATGCAAATAAAGTATTTCATTAATTTAAATATTGGTACAGAAAATTACCAATCAGCAGAAATCATTAAGCCAATTATCTATTTTTATAGAAAAAAATTATAAATTTTTATTATATATGCGTATTTATGGATAAATAGCAATGCACTTATGTAAAAATAGTTTATAAAAAAGAAAAGTTGATTTTAATTGAATATTTTTTTAAGCATATATACTTTTACAATATTACAAAAAAAGAATACAAAACTGTCACCATGAAAAGCTTCTAATGCTACTTATTTGCAAACTTCAAAAATTTTAATTTATATAATATAGTATTCAAATTTGAAGTAATTTAAGTGACATGAGGATTCATCAAAACTATATAAAGATTTTTTTTTTTTTTTTTCAAAAAATTTTGAAAAATGTTATACATTTTGTTGCATAAAAAAAATTGCAGAAAAGTTATTTACTTTGATGTGAAATTCATTCATAAATAATTACAGAGATAAGCAATGAAGTTTTCCTTAAACTTCAGATTATAAAAATGAACCATTAATGTAAATGAACAAAGACAATGACTGAAATATGTGCACATAACTCTAATTAGAAGCAATAGCACAAAAAATGTAAAACAAAAATAAAACGTCAATAGATTATAAAAATTTGTATGTGCACAATGTAAAATATGTTTATCAATGTAAGTATTATAATACTCATTTTTATATAAGGCAAAATACATTAATACTTAAATGCACCAATAAAGTTAAGCAAGTATTTCAACAGCAATATTTATACACAAGAAAAAAAACTTAAAAACTACACAGATATATCAAAAAAAGAAATGCCTCTTGCAACAGTTTGAACCAATGATTAGTTTGGCACAATTAAATTTTTTAACTACACTTCCAGCATAATAAAAAGAAAAAACAAATCAATTCTTATAAAAGCCTATCTTTTCATTCAATGAAATTCTAATATACAAGAAGCTTTGCTTACAATTATAAAAACGAACATAGACAAGTTTCTGAACAAATTCGGTCCTTCAAAAAAATTGTAATACGTAAAAAAAGTTTTGCAATAAATAAAAAGTGTATATAAGCCAAAATGATGAGCAAATCTATATTCAGTAGGAAAAGTGTACATACAAGACTACATATGAAATAGTCATATATATAGATATATGTATTTTATAAAAAAATCTATCTACCATTTATTATAAAAAACTAAAACAAAGTATGGTGGTCAGTATTGTAATACAGCTGCTACCAACTTCAGTCTCTTACGCTGAAACACAAAAAAAAAAATATAATAACATGCATTCATAATTATTAACACATAAAAATAAAAATCAATTCTTAATTGAAAAAAAAATCTTGAAAAATCCAATATATTAAAACCTTTCTAAAAGGTACTTATCAGTTGTAATGCTATGTCAAACTACATAGCATGCAATTTGCATGTTCAAAATTTTTTATAATAAATAATAATGCACTTAAATATATTTTTATAATTTAGAGAAATTTTTTCATGCCACTTTTTGGTCGCCATTAAAATCAAATTGTACCTTCTAAAATATTAATATGACAGTACTTAACTAACTTAAAATGTTCTTATTTCAAATTTATTAATAATTTTTAAAATAAATTTGTGTCTTCAGTGATAATAAGTGAATTATTTTTTTTAAAGATCTTAATTCAAGCAAGCATTTAACTACTGTACAATGTATTGAATCTAAAAACAAAAAAAAAAAAAAAAAAAATTGCACATTGGTTTACAAAATTTCGAACACATTAGATATAAATTACAGTCTATTCTAATTCTGCAAAAAACCTTTTTTCATTTTATTATTTTTTTTACTTGGAAAAACTCTTGTTTTTATTATCAAAATGTATCATGATAATCTCTAAAGCAATGTCTTCGCCATTTTTTTATTAATAGTTTATAAGAGGGGCACTTTTGAAGTAACAGATCATAATACAAAATGTCTAATCTGTACAGATGATATCCTATTTTACAACAGCAATGTAAAATCATCATATCCCATAAAAAAGAATTAAATATTCTCTTTCAAAAAAAATCATTCAATATTGCAATATTTAAAAATTATATGGCTTAATCATAGAATTTCACAGTTATTCCTGGGGGGTCAAAAATTAAGAATTCAAGGACTGGCCTTTTCAACCAATCTGACTTTCAAAAAACTTTTTACATACCTTCAAAAGTTAATTTAAATTATCTTGATGCACTTAAAGTCATTGTTTCTAATTTATTAGGAATAAAAGTTATTCATTTACTCAAAATGTTACCCTGGAGAGATAAGCACTACATAATGTAACACAAGTATAAGCATGGGACAACGGCATGCTCCACACAATTTAATGATTTAAAATGAAATGTATTTTTACTTTTCCCTCAAGGCACATAATTTATAATAATTACATTAATCATATGAAATAGTTTTTTAAAAATGATAAATAAAAAATTAATAATGAATGAATTAAACGTACTCCAGAAGTACGTTTAATCGTACTTCTGGAGTACGTATCCCCCTATTAAACGTACTTTTATTTATCAGAAGACTCAGGTTTGCAGATTTCAATAATATTTTTGTTCATTTATAAATATAAACCAAATTATGCAGTATCTGAATTATAAAAACTAAGTTACGTAATTAATTTTGAAAATAATTAGAGTGTATATGCATAGGAAGCATTAGACATTTTATAGTTTATGCATGAAGTTTTGTCATACTTTATGCATATAATTTGATATTTTGTACCTTTCTTCTAGATACATACAAGCAATATTTCCTGCCTTTCATTTGTTTCAGTATGAACAAAAGTATAACTTTAAAAGTATAAGTATAAAGTATAAAGTAACTATAAAGTATAAAGTAACTTTAAAAGTATATTTGTAGTCTCCACTTATTTCTTCCACAATTTCAGATGAGGATCTAAAATTGAAAAAGCCCATTCTTCAAGAAGAGCCTCTTATTCCTGAACTTCTCTGGTGCGCTTTTTGTTAAAAACAATAAGACTTTTGAATTTATATTGGTAATATTTAAAAGAGAAAGCTTCCCAGCTTGATCGCAGGAATTACTTTCTGAACTGTCACATTAATCCTTTGATTCAAACTTAAGATAACTAAATATGTTTTCAATATCTGAATGTCCTAATTCTTTATCTATGGAATTTCCATCAGACAAAAAAATTCTCCAACAACTTTTGAAGCTTGAACCCATTTCTTGATCATATGTTAAAGCAAGACTAGAGTGACTTGAATACACTATGGTGGACATTAAAAAATAATAATACAAGAACATATGTGGTATGTCAGCACATGGAACTGTTTCAGTAAGCCATAAAAATGTTTGGATTTTGCCGTTCTCAAGAAAGACGTATAAAGCATGACATCCGAGGCAGCTACTGTTACACCTAACCACTTCAAATTACAAGAGAAGACTACAGATGAATAATTTTTAACTTCGAGGGACAAAACTCCAAGTCTGCAGAAATTAATGAAAAAATTTGCAATAGCTTAGAATGTATTGTTTTCATTACATTCAGCAAAAGTAAATTATTTTCTCTCGAAGTCTTATATTGTTCAGCCTTTCATTTCACAGTTAGATTACACCCATGTAGAATCCTATTCTGATATTTAAGAAAGAGCTAAGCAACATTACTTTATTTCTAAAAGCAAATAAATGTGAGCTAAATATTCCTTTTTAAAAAGCTTCACCTTTTTCATTCCACAATGTCCAATCATCAATAATCGGAACATGATTAAATAGGATCAATTAAGCTTTCATTTTTAGTTCAAGAATAAATAAATACATCTTTTATTCCACCAAATTCAATTCTTCAAAAACAGAAAAAGCTTCATTTAATCTGAACCTTTGCTTTTTCTACCAAAAAAGAGACAAACCCAGTTGTTTAAAGTCATTCTAATGGACACTTTTTTTTTCAAGCATAGACAAAATGATTATTATTATTATAGACAATTTAAAAACTTAAGAAAATGCTAAAAAGCAAATATCATAATTGGCAATCAAAAAGTAAAATAGCATCTTTACTGATTAGGCATTTGTAATCCTTCTAAGAATTGACAATTATATTAATAAAAATTGAAGTAGTACCACCTTAACCGTACAAACCTTCAGTTCTCAAATATTCATTTAAAATGTACAAGTCTCACAAGTCTCTTACGAGAAATAATGTCTATAGTTGTTTATACCCTAAAATTTATTGAATTTATCTGGCCCTCTGGTCATACAAAAATAATCAGTAAAAAAAATGGATTCTTTCGCTCAAAATGCATCAAGTTTCTATACCCTAAACAGGATCTTCCATGAAGATTTAATTCAACATTTAAAATCATCTCAGAAGCAGCCAAAAATGACTATAAAGATCCTAATTATTCCTCCAAATTTTCGCATTAAAATAGCATCACAAATTCAACTTTCTCTTCTCTTTTAAACTATATAGTATCTAAATAAACCTATACTATACAGACTTCAAATATTACAAACTCTTATGTATGGAGTTTATAAAATTGAACAAAATTCTGAGTACCTATTTTTTTTAAGCCTTTGTTTTAAACATTACAGCAAAAAGGTTTGGAACAAAATAGGCGTTTTATCTTTATAATATCTATGGATATTTGACTAATCCAAAGATTCATAAAAGATAATTATTGCAATAATGAAATGCTTATGTTTTATCTATAATGAACAGTGATTTCAACCGATTCATTTAAATAACATTATGACATTTATTTAAAGTAATTTTTTTTAGTATTTATTTATTAAAATAGTTAGTTTTCATGAAATATTAAATTGCATGCAGTAATATTTTATCACTGAAAATACTTTTTATTAAAATTACTTATTATGTATTATTTATTGAGTAATTGAAAAATCTTCATGTTTTTACATTAAAATTTGTTCTTGTAGATATTAGGATTCAATTTTTTTTTATTTGAATTTTTTGATAAACTAAATTTTTATAACTATCTGACAAATTAATTCTGTATCAGTTCATAACTTAAAATGGATCTATAAATTAAACAAAATCCAGTGTATTGTAAAATAAAATACACTTCCATACCAAACAATTTTCAGGCAGTATATTTCTCAAATTTGAAAAAATTATACACTGCATGCTGATACTTTATAAGACTGTTATTGCACAAATACTGATTAGTTTTTTTATATCTCAAAAATAATTTCGATAAATTTATCAAAACCTTTTTCTGCTTACAAAATATAAGCAAGAATTGTGCATATTTGTTTCAAAGAATAAATATTTTATTATAGGAAAGATTGAAAACATGCAAAAAGACAACTGCATTTAATATTTATTTTGGTTGAACAAAAAATATCAGAATGATTTGTCCACTTTTACTAAAAAGCTTAATACGAGATAAGAATAAAAAATAAATATTAGAATTTATACAGGAAATGCATAAACATTCAATATAAGATTTTATTATTAATGAATGTAAAAAATTTTAATTCTTCTAAATGCTTTTCTAAAATTTCCCTTGCTATACACTAAAATTGTTTTTTTTTCTTCTATTGTTAAGATATATTAATAACTTTTAATATATTTCACAACAATTTTTAAAGAGAAAAACTGCACTTGCAATAAAATATTTCTATTTTCTCCTTGTATTACCATTGTTCATAAGTAATATAATCAATTTTAAGCAACAAAAAAAAAGTTCAATATTACCTATATGTAAAAAGAATTATCCTTTTTTTTTGTTACATTATTTGTAATTGCAGCAGAAAATAGTAATTTTTATTTAATGTTTTAAGTACTTCCTCTAACTATAATGACAATATTTAGAAATTCAGATTTACTTCAATAATAATAATTTTTTTAAGTGTCTGGGTAGTAAAAAAAACCAGGCATGTGCTAAACTATTAAACATAAAAATATTTGAAACTAGATTTTGTTTGTAAAAAAACAGTCACATGAAACATGAAGAAAAATCTAAGTAGCAATGTAAGAATTATTTAAATACATTTATCAATTGAAAATACTAACTAAAAATAAATTATAAAACTTACCTTTAAGAACTTCACTCTCTCCTGTTTCTACATTACTCAATATCTACAAAAAGATAGAAAAAGTTCCATTATTTATATATCATGACATTTTCTGTAAATATGTAAATTTTTTACATAAATAACAATAGATATTTCAAGAATATCCTATTGGATATGTCTAAACAATACAACATTTTACGTAAAATATTGGATTAAATGCAACACATTTCTAATATGTAAATTTATTCATTCCCTGCAGTAAAAGAAAAAAATGCTCATTTCTATTAGATACCAATTGTTTTATTCTTCAAATTCTTATCTTAAGTTAAAATGGCCATTCAATTAATTTTTGTTTATTTGTTTTACAATTTTAATACTTAAACCACAAAGTGGCATCTTTTTCTGATTCCTATCTTCATTTCAAAAATCAATTATTTGTGTTTATGTATATGTATATTCTTAAAATATCAGGAATAAAATATCTTAAGATTTCAGAGATTTGATTAAAAAAAGTTTTAAAAAATCACTTGAATCACATAAAAAGCTAATTTATCAGACCTTACAAACTGCTAGATAAAAGGTTTATTAAGATAGATAAAACTGCTAGATAAAAAGGTGCTTGATCAGAAGGTTATTATATCAGAGGTATATATATGTGAAAACATATTTTCATAGTTGACTAGTAAATAAATATAACTGATTTATTACAAGATTTAAGAAAAGGGTGCAAGAGATTAAAATAATAATTTACCATAGGCAAGTCCTTTTTTCAAAGCAATTTGAAGTAAAAATGTGCTGGGTTATTTATTTATTTATTTTGCTTTTTTTTTAATTTTGTTAATGTTAAATTCAGATTTAAAGAAAATCTATTTTTAAATTTACCATTACTTCCTTTTTCTCCCCACAGATATTTTTTTCTATCATTTGCCCATCATAGTCTTCCTTTAAGAATATTATAATATACAGCAGTTTTAACCTAACCCTCTTTTACATTTGACTCGGAAATCATTTTTCACACGTTTAAATCCCTTTTCAGCAGGACAATTTATCTTTTTCAAATCAATTTGTTCAATTACTACTGCAAGCATAATTAGGACAAGATTACATATTAGTTTCTGGAATCAGCAATTCAAAATTTTGCATGTAAATAAAAACATTTCTAAATGCATTCATTTTAACTATTAAAGCAATTACAGAATGCAGCACTTTTTTTTTATTTCTGAAAAAAATGAAAGCACAATATAAATATAATGCAAAACACTTCTTAAGCAATAAAATTACTGATTTTCAACAATAGTTTTAAAGTAACAATGAAATTTTGGTATATTTGGTGAATAATTTTATTCAATTATACAAAATATCAATACTGATTTTTAAAAAACATTATGTAACTGCTATGGCAATTTTTCAAAGTAGATTCAGAATAGCAAATTTTCATTTGAGAATTTATAATTAATCTATTTTTTTAAAAATATTCCAGTCTTTCCTCTTTCTGATGATTTTTCTTAAATGTCTTTTAAAAACACAATTTATTACCTTTAAAAATAAATAATTGATATGCAATTCCACGCAAAAAGTAATGCATTTTGATCAAAGTTAATGACATATGACTGCTCTCAATGTGAAAGGTACCGTTTGATTTACATTTATAACTTTATAAAATATGATACAGAAATGTCATTTTCTTGGATAAAATAGTAATCACTTTACATTTCTTAATGTAATGAATTTAAAAACATTCATTATATCAAACAATTAACATCATTACAAACATTTTCAAAACATCATAACAATTGTATTCTTTGTAAGAATTATGATATTGCTTCTATATAAATGCATTAATCATAAATATACCAAAGATGTAAACAAAACAAAACAAAAATGCATAAAAATTATTCTTTATGCTTCAAACATTATAATCTTTTCTAATACTGTGTTTATAGAAATGAATTTATAAATATCATGTACATATAGCTTTTAAAATACAGTTATTAAAAATATTTACATAGATTATATATGGCTATAATTTATTGCAAAATTTTTTTAAACATAATACTAAGATCTTTGTGTATAGCTTCAGCATATTAGAATTGCTCTATGTGACTATGAGATCACTCAGGCAATATTAGTGTGGTAGTTTATTTCATTGTTTGCATAAAAAAGATGATGTAAAAAAAGAATATGACAGATTCTAACTTGATAAATAAGATTTAAATGAACTTATGTCAAATATACATGTGACTGTCGAACACATATCAATATTTGTGCCAGCTTGCTTTATAGTACCAGAAATGAAATGAGCTATAAAATAGATAATGACCATGTGACCAAAAGAAATCTCATAGAAAATTTATTATAGATATGAATAAAGCTTTAAGCTTTCTTCTGTATTGTGATCAAAATATTTCTTTTTGTCATTGTTTAGAATGAAGTTTTAGCTGCTTTTATTTGACACAATTGTTTTGAATAAATAACCCTGTATTCTACATTTTGTTTTTCAAATTTATAACCTGCTTCAAATTTTACAAAGATATATGATACCATATTTATATGAAGAGATGCTTCTAATAAATAAAAACAGATATTTTCAACCCAAATTAATTACCTCAAAGATTCTTAAAATAAGTCAAACAAAGTTTGAAATATTGGATTATATAAAAAAAGTTATGCCAAATTTTTTTTAAAAAGGGAACATGAATTGGATGTAAACTTAGAATACTGCCAAATTATAATACAAAATGATGTTGTGTTGATATGGGCACTGGACAAAAAGAAAAAGACCCAAGGATCCTATGGTTATAAAGAAGAAAAATTCTTCTGGATGGCTAAATTGGAATATGCATTGGAGGCAGCATTATTAATTAGACAGCATTAGCATAATTATTGACAGCAGTATTAAATGACATGCAACTCTTGTGATTTCATGTGTCAGTTGTGTCATGGCAGTCATGTGTAAAAAAGAAATTATAATGATTTTCATTCTGAGCTATTTATAAACAAAAAATAAGTTTTTTATAGTTAATAATATATTATTTTTATTGTTACTATTGATAATACTGAGATGGTTGTGACACCAAGAAACTAAATACAAATTCAAAATAATTATTATCTCCATGATATTTGCATTCAACTAAAAATTTTAATCCCAAATAAAATATTTGTAGAATAAAGAAATAAGTAAAATAAGTTATAATTAAAGATTATCTAGACTTTTTATTGATTCGATAAAGTAAAACTTACACAAGTGAAAACATTTCATTATAGGGTAATTTCTAAATTTAATGCAATATTAGAACATCAGATAAACAAAATAGTAAATCATCTTAAAAGTTACTGTTACAAAACAATTGGTGTTCAATTAGGTCATTTTAAATTGAAGATTTATAAAAAATATACATTTTTTAAATGATGCTACTAGTGCCACAAATGTCATATAATTAAGCAAGATAAAACATCAAAATGAATATGCTTTATAATATTAAGCTGCATCTCCTTTAAAAAATTATACTTAATTAAAAGATAAAGTCATGATGGTAATTTCAAGATACATTTAATGTGTATATAAGAAATTTATTCATTGTAAAATATAAGAAATCTGAAGCAGAATTTTAAATTCAAATTTTTTAAATGATAGGTAATAAAAATTTTAGACAAAAACCATATTTGATTTTTAATAATGACAAAATCAATTAAATCAGATTAATATAACATATAACAGAATGCAAATTTCAATAAAAAAGAAATATACAGTTATACAGAATTTCAGCAATTAATTTCCATTAATTACAATATTTAATCAATATACATTACAGTATATTATATGTGACAATCCTCAAAATTTAAATTGAACTTTCTGAAGCAAACATTAAATGTCTCTAAAAAAAAAACTTTTTTTTTTTTTTTTTTTTTTTTTTTTTTTTTTTTGCTATTATGCCTGATATTTAGAGAGCATTTTAACAGCTGATAAAATCTTGCAAACTAGATTCCAAAACTGTATCATAGTCTTAAGTCTATCCAATGACTCTGATTAACAAAGGTTTGACATTAGATAATGGAATAAAAAGTCAAATGTTCAAAAAAAAAAAAAAAAAATCAGACATTGTTTATTATTAGCACTCAACTTTATAATATGAAAGACAATCTGATTAGGCTAATTCTTAATTCAGAATATTCTAAATTAACAAAAGATTAATAAGTGCAATAAGAATTTTGATATGTTTGAGGTATACAACATATGTAAGAAAGTTTTTTTTTTTTTTTTAATTTTAAGTAGATCAAATAAGAAAAGAAAAAAAGTCAGCATACTTGATTTGTCTCTTTACTATCTTCACACACTCCATTATCACCTTGAGAAATTTTCCCACTACCCAATTTCAGAAAAGGCATTAACTGATCATCTTCATTTGCTGCTTCAAAATCTTCATAATCCTTGAACATTATAAAAAGACATTAGAACATTTTATAACAATATGATTAAAATAGACAAATATATATATATATAAGAATAAACATAAAGAGACTAGGGCATGATAAAATACGGAAAAAGTAATATTTAATATATCTAATTTGCTTAAAGGTTTTAAAAAAAGTAATGTATTACTTAAAGGTTGTAAAAGAAAAGAAGAACAAAAAAAGATTCAGTATATATTTTCTTGATTTATTAGTTTTCACATAACTTCAACTTAACATAGATACAGTTATCAGTATTCATAATGATTTTAAAAGAACAAGATAACTTTGTTTAAGTTTTAAATTTACCACAATTTTATAATACTTCATGTATAAATGAATTACAATCAAGTTATAAAATTATCTTTCTAGCAGTCACATTATGCAAGAACTTAATTTTTAACCAATTATTCCTCATAGGAGTCAATAGATACTTTGACATATATCATGAATATTTTTATCAAATCATTTATTTCAAAATAACAAAACAGAGGTTATTCTAGGACCGACCAAGCAATTTTTTATCATGACTAGATGACAAGTTTAAACCAAGCTGTCTTCACTTTATCCACATCACACTGAAAGTTTTAATATAAAAAAATATTATATTAAAATATAAATCTTATTATCAGATTATTGTGCAGGAACTATTTATCACATTAACTATCAGGTTAATATAAATTATGATCTACCATGCATAACTGGAAATTACAGTTAAAGTGCCTTAATGTAAAATGTTTATTAAATTCTGTTTTATGAAATATTTATATAGATTTCTTGAAAGTATGATGTATTTATATAGTATGAAAGTAAGATGTTTAAATATTAATAAATGCTTTAAAAGAGGAAAGGTCATAAAAGAGTTTTACTGCTCTCATTAATTAGGAGTGTTAATATTCAATTATTATTAATAATTCTTAAAGAGTAAAAAGTACTTTATACTTGATATATTTTTAAAAATTAGTTATAAGACATGCAAAAAAGAAAGATGTAGAAGTTCAATGTGCAACTCAACAAACTGATACAATGAGCTTCAATACACACATACTGACGTTTTGTTAATATATTTTTTGAAGTATGCAAGTGGCAATTTGTATTAAAACAGATATAGAAAATATCCAAAATAATAAGTGTTAAATCCCTTAATATAAATTTTATGTAAATATTGTCTTAAATTATACATTTGTTTAAACTTGTAATTAAATATTACATAATTTTTTTTATATTTTTTTATTATTTACCTCCATATGATGGAAAAAGATACCTGAAATATCAAGAGTGTATAAGAGATTTCTACTTCTTTCTAAATCAATACTACTCCAATTTAAATATAGATTTACAAATAAATTCAGAAATTTGAAGCATAAGTCTAAACCATTATTGTAAAAGGGTAAGATTTATTACTTTGCAAAATATATAATTATAAAATAAATAAAATATTTTTAAAATCTTCAAAATAATTATAAACAATAGATCATATTGATATGGATGCAAAACAAACATGAGACACTCCAGCTCTAAAAAATATAAAAAGAGAATAATTGGACTATTTTATATAAATAACTAAAATTTCTCAAAATTATTAAACATATCATGCAAATCTAGTAGGAATAATAAAAAGAAATTATAGTAAATATTTTTGTGAAGTTAAAAATGTTGTTATAAAGATTAATGGCAAATTTTCATGAATTCTAAACAGACATTTTAAAGTTTCTCATTTCCATACGATATTTAAAATGGAATAGAAATGTTGATGATGAAAATATCTTATACTTTTCAATATTTAATTACACAACAACAATAAATTTCAATTTAAAAGTTCAACAGCTTGAATTTCTCAAGTTATTAATTAAATAGTTAATGACAAAGATTAAGTTAAATTATCTGATGGCAGAATAGTTTTATTCCATACTTAAATTTAGATATGTAGTTTAATCATTTATAGAAAAATAGCTATAACAACTTTTAAATTCTTTGTACTATATCAAAAATGAAAGACCAAAAATATTCAAAATGATGACATTTTAAAATCCATCTAATGGATAGTATATATCAATAGATAGTATATATTCAGGAATTTGGGATTAAACTCTGACTTGTTAGAAAAGGAAACAAAGGAATGTGTTTGGTTTAATTATGGATGTGAAATCTAACAACCATTTAAATAGACTACTGGATATTAATGGGTTAAAGGAGTCTATTTATAAATCACTATGATAACACTTTAAATAAAAACTTATTTTAAAAAATCAATCAATTTCTACAATAATATAAACTACTTCAAAAAACATAGTGCATCAAAATATGTTATAATATCCTATTAATAATAAGAAAAATTGGAGCAAATAAAAATGAACGAAAAAATATTACTCTGTAATTGTTTATGCTATAATGACAGAATAATTAATATAAACCAAGGGAAGAAAACTTACACCACAATAATCCTCCTCATTGAAAATTTGAGGAGGTAAAGGATTTGGTTTGTTATGAAGCTTGCACTGAGTTCGCATAAATTCCCTCTCATTTTCTTTGCCCATTTCTGTTATATCTATGACTTCAAAATCTATTTTCAGAGATGACAAAATAAACAGCACTCTTTGTTGCTGTTTACGAATCTAAGGAAAAAAATTCCAATAATATAATAAATTAAAGTTTTCTTAATTAGTATTATGAACAGTTATTAAATAATTTTTGTAAACCAATCAATAAAATTCTGATGTATTAATCCTAAAACAATTTCAGTAATGACAAAAAAATGAGGAGCATATAATTTCAGGATGTTTTTGTATTACTATTTTGTAATGATATATCATATAATTTACTTGATAAATTATATCAGTAAACAATAAGAGATATGCATGCTTTAAAGATAACTGATTTATTAACACTACTATCAAATCATATAAAATGAAGGTTACCTGAAAAATGAAATACATAAGTTGAAAACTTTACTAAAAATCATGATGTAAAAAACAAATTATTTTCATTGTAAGAAAATAAAATTTAATATGTACATATAAGTCAATCATCACACATTCATCATAAAAATTTCCTGCAAATTTAATTTTGAACTGAAATTTTTAAGATCAAAATTCGAAACAAACTACAGCAATTGCAGAAATCTATTAATAGAGTGCGTAAACAGCTATTCAAATACGTCTGTCATTCGCAATGCAACTGATACAAACTAGGTAACACAGGTTTAAATTTCTATAACGTAATAAGCGTTTGAAGGAATTTGCCGCATGTTCAACACATTTAAAATAAAGCAACAAAAATTCAAAAAAATTATAAAGATTCTAAACAATTCCTAGTATAAAAATCAATTAGAAAAAAAAATGCATATCATTATTTTTGTTTGAAATCTGATGTGAGATTTTTACTCGCTATCAGTATCTAACATACAAAATAACAAAGATAACTTTAAATACTTATTGAGTTTATCGTTGATCAACAATATTTCCAAATTAGAGTATTAATTTCGAAAAATAAAATAATGTTTTCTTTATTTAAATTGAAGTCAATTAAATCCAAAGAAAAAAATATTTCAACAAATAACATTAATGGAATATAGATAACATGAAATAACATATATTAAGAAAGTACATATGAAAAATATTTTCACCAGAAAAGTAATTTTAACATGACAGCATGCATTCCATGTCATTAACTTAAAAAAAACAAAGCAGACGAAATTCCTCTCCAATTCATAATCATAACATACCTCATGGTTTCCCGATATACCTGAAATATATACTTTTATCGTCATTTCTTCTTTAAAATATTAAGGCAATAGAACGTTTATGAAAAAATTCCTTTCAACGTCGCAACAAAACAATTACGCATCCAAATCCCAAACAAGAAAACAAGTGGTTGAAGACAGACTCGTAGTTACTTTCTACTCCAGCGATACACGAACTAAATTTACGCTACGGTTACGGTTGATAAATCAGATGAACAGGATATTGCGCATAATATAGAGAAACATGGAGCCGTGGGCAACTTGTTATTCCAGTGCATTAGTAATTTTATCACTCAGTGCTGTTTCTCAACAGTAAGATTGGAATACAAATATACTTTTCTGCAGAAATAGACCAATAAAATTCCTTCAGGGGTCTTAAGATACGATAAGGAACGAAGTGTCCATTCATACGTTTTAAACAAGTGAGAAAATTCAAGCAAAAGATAATGTAACCACGAGATAACAGAGCGTGCGTTCATCTTGTTAGCGAGACGGCCAGAAAAGATTTGATATAAGCAAGCATATTCATGCAAATATTTTCAGAATCTTTCATTTTAACTAAGAATGTTAAAATTCAGAATATTTAATTAAGAAAAGAGTATTGGAATTTTAAGAATGGCCAAAGAAATGTTTTAAATCAACTAATGGTAGATAGATTAGTGACTTTATTAAATCAGTTTATGCCATGAATCTCTGACGGATAACTCCATAAATTTCAATTAATTCAAATAATGTTGACAATCTGAGGATAATAAACATCAAAATCATGCTGAAATATCCTTCATTTGCGTGTACTGAAATGCGCAATATTATTTAGTATAAGATTGGAAACTGTTGCTATTAGCGATAGGCGAGGATCGAACTCGCAACCTTATGGTTCTTAGCCGAGTAACATGACCACAAGACAAAAGAAATTTCTCATGTCTCGTAGCTGTTATCTGGCTTATAAAGCGTCACCACAAAACCTTAATTTTTCTTTTCAAAAATCAAATAATGTCCACAAATTATTTTCAATTTCTCCTTTTATTTAATTCGTTCAGTAATGATTTTTAAAAATGTAATTTTCGTATATGATAATGTATAAATAAAAAGTATTACAGGTTATAAAAACATTGCAAAATGTCATTAAAATGAAACTACTTTTTTTTAAGGTAAAACTAATACTCTTTATTTTCTTTTACATTAAGTATACACAGAGAGTATTATCATCATCAAATAAAATCAAACTCGACATTTTGTCAAATTTTCATGTTTTAAATTCGAATATATATATATATATATATATATATATATATATATATATATATATTACGTGCATCTTTTTGTGAAAACGATAATTCAAATTTACTTTCAGCTGCATGGATGAAAATTATTGCATGGTCTTTAGACCAAATTTGTACATTTCTATCAATCAAATTCGTCAAAGTATTGATAGTCTATGAGTCTGCATTTGCACAAATATATAAAAAGCGATAGGACAAAAATGTAAAAACTTAGCTAAATGAAATTTGGTTTTCAGTTTTAACATCTAAAGTATATATTTTTATTAAATTTTGAGCCTAGAGTGGCGAAGGGCTAAGCTGTCTATCAGCTAGAACTTCCATTTGCATGTAAATATGATAACTGAAAAATGCAGTGACTTAAAAAAAAGAGAGAGAGAGAAATTGTTATTGTTCAAAGTTCGTATATTTCGCTTGATTTTGAAAGAAATTGTAATTGATTTTGTATTGGCATTTGTAATTCTGCGTCAAATCTTTATCTTAATCGCTCAGGAAAACAGGCTTGGAAAATATATATTCGGTTGCTTGCATTCTTATATTAACAGAATCCTAAGGATTAATCACCAAAAAAAAAATCCAAGGCTCAACCTCAGCAGGTTCTTCTTAAACTATTGTTCAAAAATGGCATGTCGTAAATAGTTCACAAATTATTAAAGAGCATACGAGATAGTTTCGGGGAGACACTATCTCCACTGGTTTCATTCGTTAGCATTGACATAATATATTCAAAATTAGAAAAAAACAATTTCAGTTTTATTATAAGCTCCGGAACTACTTCATACCATACATTATATTTCTATTTTATAAATATATTTTGAAAATACAAATAATAATAGTGATAAATATAAAATAGTCAGGATATACACGCATGATCGCGCATCAGACTCAGATCTAAAATAGACTGACTATCTGTCAAATAAGGCTATTCATGGGATGGATATTGAATAACCAGACCTCATATTTAAACGTTGTAAATCATATATAGGATTCTTTTGGGAAAAGACAAAGGCATTAATCTTAAACACAAATATATTTAGTATGAATTATATTTTTCTTCAGTAGTTGTCTCGAAATATGCTACGCTTGAATTTTATATCTGTGAAATAAAACAAATTTAGGAATGAAAAATAGTTATACTATATCAGAAAACAGCTCCTAATCTTTGTAATTTCTAGGCACATGAATGACCGGAAATATCTTTTGGATATTTTGTTTTTTAAAACACTTGAAGTAGCGAATTTCATGCAAAATTCTCAGACAATTCTCCTCGATCCCCTCTCCTTCAAACTTCTTGAATTTTGGCTTCGGTTTCAAAACTAATAATGTAGATTTTGTTTATATGGCCCGCACTATTCAGTTTTGCCAAGAAGACTACAATCCGACAAATATTGGAAAGAGAATAACTGTGATGGTTGAAGCCGATTAAAAAAAGATGAGATGAAGTAATCATGATTTAATATACATAAAGTAAGCTAAATAATAATACTAATAGTTATATAATTTTGTTTTTATCTTTAAAAGTACAAGGAGTTATCAACTATCATATGAACTTGCTACATGTCAGTTTGCAAAGAAAATTATTTGGGAAAAAAAGCCAAGCAGTTATGCCAACTATTTTTAAAAGATGAATTCATACTGGAGGAGTATTCCAAGCGGTATAAAAGGTTCCTATTTACTGGCAGATCCTAGAAATACAGTGTAGCCCATACTATATGACTATCCCCTTCATAAAAATATTTTTGAGAATTTATAAAAACTAGAGAAACGATTGCCCGGAATAAGATGGATTGCATTGGAAATTGTACAAAATTGGTATTGTACAAAATTAGTTTGTATTGGAAAATGTACAAAACGCTATATAGGGCAAAGTAACGTCACTTTGCCCTGTATAGTGTTTTGTATATTTTCTTTATCATCTAAATCATTGTAAACCATGAAATTTTTAGAAAGTACTCAACCTTTAAATCTTATAATCAAGAATCAAGCACTTAACTATTATCATTAAGCACTTGCGTATTATCATGATAATACTTAAGACAAGCACTTAAGTATTATCATGTTAAGAATGAAAGGAAATTCGTACTTCTAATCCGAAACATTATAGCATGTCATGTTTAAAAACCATTATTCCTTTTATCGTCTGCGTATTTATAATACACTTTCGTTACTGTTTCTAAATCAATTTTAAAAATTAGTAAAATTGAATATAAATAATGTAAAATGCAAATGCATTTTCTCTCCATTAAAAACAATGAATTCATAGAAATCTTGAAAATGAAGTATTTTTGAAATGCAAATTTACTAACATTTTGAATTGAAGGTTATACCTAATGTGAATTAATTCCACATTTGAACAGAACACTGAGCATTTCAATACGAATAATTATGCATCAGCTGTTGCATAATTATTATTTAAAAATTTATTAAAATTAAAGAAAAATTGCAAAGAAAAAACCTTATGAAAAAATAAATTTTTTTAGATAATAGTGTCGATTTTTTTTCTCCTGTTATAATATATTTTGATGTTAATGTCAGAAAACACTGAAATTTTTATTTGTTTTTAACTAAATAAAAATCTAAATAATATTCTGAAAAATTCTTTCTTAATGAACACTTATTAATAAATAAATAACTACGTTCCAGATTTGAAAATTCTAAGTTCGATACTCTGACTTATAGAATGTTTTAAATGATAAATGAATCACTGTACTTATAATTTAGAAAGAACGTATCAGAGTAAAAACCTAATAATTCTAATATTTTATACTAAATGTGCTTGAGTTGATATATATAATGATATTGTTCCTCAAGTTCTAAAAATAAAATATCAGAAAATATCTTTTTTTTTTTTTTTTTTAAATTCAAAGAGACAGTTAATGTTGCCATTATTCGAAGTGAAAAATGAAAGTGTTGTCTTTTTGACTGAAGACTCTGATTTATAAAATTACTGTAGTAAATTACTTTTCATCATAGGAATAAAATCTCATATGCATAATAGCCAATAATGATGCCATAGAGATTATGAAATAATTTTTTCCCACTTTATGTCATTATATATCATTATACTGCGATATAACACAATAATCAAGAGATTCAACTTATTCAATACATCCCACTTTCAAAAGGTTTGGCGAACTTAGTGTGTGTATATTATGCGCGAACATGAATCAACTTCACATCAGTGGTTCTGACTCAAAAAACCAAACTTAATCTGCAGAAGTTGTAAGATTAATCACATTGAATTTTGACTATTATTTAGTCTTTAAAAAAAAGATTATTCAACTTTTCAAAAAAATTATTTGACATGACAGCTTTATCATTCAATAACTCAAACAATTATTTGAAACTATCTATCCAAAAAATTATTTTGAATTTTTCCGCAATTTTATATTGGACATTTGGAAATGATTGTATTTAGAATAAACGTTTAAAAATGATATTTCATTTTACACTTTAGGGAGTAGAGAATTGGTTTGTGTCCATTTTAATTCTCATAATCTGGTAAATTTTATATGATTTTCCTTTTTTTTTAAAAAAAATTTATTCATCGATTTTGGAAAAAAAATGTATTTGTTCGGTAAATTTTACAATTATTGAAAGATGTTTCGACTTTAAGAATTAATTTTTAATTCTGATGACATCACATGTTGAAATAAAGGAACAGAAACAGACAAAAGACCTTTTTATTCAAACAATGAATATTTTTTAGAACATATTAAAAACTAGACAATTTTGACGAACACCTTGTTCGTAAGCAATGTTGGTTGTTTTTAATTTCAAACTTTTTTTTTGTTTGTATAATTTAACGTTCAAGATTATTTTACCTTATTGCTAAAAATAAAATGATATTATTTGACTATACTGTAATTGAATGTAAAATCGTCCGTTGAAATCATCTTATAATTGAGTGTTGTCTTTTGCTGAATTGCGCCTTCACTTTCTGATACCTCATGCAGACTTTGAAGATACTGAATAAACTTTTTTACTTTAACTTTCAACAATAAAAGAAAATCATGATTTGAAATATTTCATGAAATAACAAATGCTTGAATTTCGATCAAAATTTAATACGAGCCTTCAATTTAAATGCTAAAACTGCTTATTTGTCAAACTCTTTGTGTTCCCTTGCATTTGAATAAATAAGAAACCGAGTTTTCCATGAATAGATTTCTTCCAAAATTTTATATCAAGCTACAAATTTAGTATAAAGGATGCATGCCAAATTTCATTTATCTAGCTCAAAACATTTTTGAGTTATCATTTTCACAGATACACATCCCGACCAACAGATTATGATTATTCTAAAAATATTTTTCACATTCGAGGAAGTCTGAACCTGAAGATTCTTCAAAAACGCAAGTTCCATTTTTTTTTAACGATTATTATATTTTCTTTTATAATATTTCTATATACATTAGAGATAAAGAAAAAGTTTATGGAACAATAAAAATCGATTTTCAAAATTCTCATTTCTTCTTCTTTTTCAATAAACTCCTTCTTTGGTTTCACATGCGGAAATTATTGAAGCAAGCCAGTTGTTACTTTTTCTCGATGTCAAGATTTATTTCATGTTATAAATTACACATCATTGTCAAGGTCAAAATATCTATAAATTGCTTATGAAGTACATATTAACTTTCTTCAAAGTAAACACATTTCCACTGATTGATACAAACCTTTTTATTAGCTATACAAACCAAATAAATATTATATTAACTGAATTAATCAATTTGTGCATTCTAATGAAATAATAGAAAAAGGTTGTTTTTGAATTTACACTAATACATGTTTAGACCAAATACTATTTAAATAATATGTTTGAAGCAAGGAATTAATTAATTAAACAGACACTGCAAAAGAAAAAATCAGCATCGTTCGTGAGATAATAATCTAAACAGAAAGGAAATTAAATATAGATTTCTTTATTCTTCTTATAAGCTTCTCAATTTTTCAATATTATCGGAAAATTTTATAATTAACAATAAGTTGTATAATGCTTTTTGGTTGCGTCTTCTTATAACGAAAGTCCAATGAAGCCAGCAGAAGTGATTCCTCCAAAACTTTCTCCCATACTTTTTAATAATATTGTTATACCAGAGAACGCCTTACATAGCATTGGTGAACAATAATTGTGAAATATTAATCTTTAACGTGAATTTAGCATTTATACCGAATCTATCGCGTCATCATAGTCGAGTTATCTGTTGATTAATCCTGGCGGGCGGTAAATAGCTTCCGAAAATCGAATGTGTGTTTTAGACTCGTTTTTCACAATCGATTGAAACAAAAATATGACACAAAACTATATTTGTAGTCACAAAATCATATACCAAATTTTAATTATTTAAATCATTGCGTCTTTTAGTTATCGTTTTCACGTGTTTCTAAAAGAACAGAGCGAGAGATTGCCAATTACTTGTTAGATTTAGCTCAAAATTTGATAAGTATCTAAATTACGATGTTAATTCTGTATATTGAATTTTTTACTCTCTTCATTTTATAAATATCGTGCTAAATTGTATTGGAACAACTGGGCAGACAGACTTCCTCTGAGCATAAAAATTTGATAGAAATCTACAAATTTGGTATAAAGACCATATACCAAATTGCATCCATCTAGATCAAAGTATCTTTGAGTTCTCTTTGTCACAGACAGGCAGATGGACATTTTCCAAACACGTCTTTTTCGAACTCAGGGCGGTCTGAAACTTGGAGATGAATCCAGGCTTCACCGATTCAGTGTTATCTGCGTCAGATCACGTTCGTTTGAAATTATGGGGTCGTATCTAAACCCGATTAACGCAGCTTAAAACTGGGGTGCTAAATATAATGAAATTCGAGCAAAAAAAAAAAAAAAAAAAAAAATTAAGGATAAAAGCTAATATTTAAAAAAATTATTTTAACGTGATCTTATTTATTTTAAAATGAATAGCGAGAAGTTTTATTTCGATAATTCTGGGACAAAGAGCCTGTTGTTCTTGTCCAGATGTTAGGTTATTTCGGTAAAAGCTGTGCAGTGTGCAGTATTCTCGAGCTGCTTATTGATAACTAGTTACATTTGGCGACCAGTTGATTCTCAGGGAATGCATATTTCGAATTAAATCTCTTATGTATAACTTATTCATTAATATTCATGATTCTTCACAAAAATAATTTTAAACATGAAATTATGACCAATATCAAAACTAAGATCTTTTAATAGGCTTATATTTGTTCCTATTCATCATGTGTATGAATCGTAACAATAGACATTGAATGTTCGGATAGTATATTTTCTAATTTTCACGGTACTATATCTTCACTTGCTTATTTCTTATGTAAAATACAGAGGTATTAAGCAGAATTCTTCTTTTTTAGCATACAATAATGAAATTAAATCTCACGATTAAATATCGATAAAACAATGAAAAAGATCAGAACAAGAATGAAATTTAATGTTAAAAATTAAGCAAAAAAAAAAAAAAAGTTGACAAAATTAAAAAAAACAATAACAAGAGTGTCTTTCAAAACTTTCTGGCATATTCTCTAACAAACTTGTCATGCCGAAGAATGCCTTATATGACAATGGTATACAAAAGTTATGAAATATTAATTTTTTGGCGTGAATTTAACATTTTTATTGAATTTATCGTATCATATTTGGCGAGTTTTTTGGCGATTAACCCCGTAACTGTTTTATTTTCTTTACTATCTAATAAGATGGCATCTTCTATTTTGGGAATGTTTTCTTATTTCGATTCAAATGGAAATCCATTGAATACTTGTCTTGTCTATGTATTTGAAGTAATTTTAATATTGAATTATAAACATTCTGAATGGTGTATTTTTTGCTTAAAACTATCAAAATTCGATAAATCGATGTATTTATGGCATTCGGGCAAAACCGTTAAGCGGTTAATCCTTAGCATGTGTTAACAGTTAATAGAATTTGTGTTTCATCCAGGTTTTTCATAACCGATTGATGCAAAAATGTGACACAAAACTGTACTTCTAGTCACACAATAACATACCAAATTTGATATATTGAAATCATTGCGTTTTTCAATCATAGCGTTTACATGTTTCTGAGAGAACAGACAGACAGACAATCAACCTGTATTTGGATTAGGTTTAAAATTTGACAGACGTCTGTACTATAGATGTTAAATCGGTATACCGAATTCTTCGTTTTGTAATTGTCGTCTTAACTTATATTCGAACAACCGGACGTTTTCTTTACAGATTTTACTCAAAATTTGATCGAAATCTGAAAAATTAGTGTAAAGACTTTATACCAAATTCCAACTATCTATAAACTCAAAGCATTTTTGAGTTAACTTGGTCACAGACAGATAAACGGACATTTTCCAAAAAGGTGTTTTTCGAACTCAGGGTGTTCTAAAAAGAAAATATGCCAAAATCTCGAGTACGAATTTTTTTAACGATTACTTTACTTTCTCTATATGACATATACGAGAAAGGTTAAAAAAATACATAACAATAACAAATTGGTTTCATTGAAAATGATAGTTTTTTGATATTTTTTAATATTAATTAAAAATTTAAAAAACACTCTCCAAAGCGCACATTCCTATCCTTCAAGAAATGTCGAAACCAAATTTAGTAACTTTAAGTCAAGCAATTTATCCTATAGTGCGCCAACACATTTCTCTTTATCATTATTAGAGATAGAGACATAGTCAACAAAATAACCCAAACGTATTTCTGATGTTGTTTACATGACACAGAGTCGATTCATCAACGGAAAACGCGCAAATGTTTCCGACTAGGCCATAAACATCTCACCAGTACTGACCTTGCGCCAGGAGTGCGAGTGACCTTTGTCGTGTGTCCTCATTCTTCGGCCGTGACGCACATCGTAGATGCAGATTTTCTATCTCATAAAAGGCCAGGAACTCCGTCTGGCTGATCCTGAGAGAAAAATGGAGCATCGCAATGATACAACGTAACTGGAACCCATGCGGAGAGAATTGTAAGAACGCATAACTGGTAACAGGTTGGTGGGGAGAAACTTCTGGATTATTTTCAGTTCGTCGGTTTTAACCTTTTCGTATCAAAACGTAATCGAGATTAGATCAGATTGCCTATCAAGAAATCTGTGTTACTGGATAGTTTTGAAATGAAAACAAAACTAGCGTTGTCTTAAGAAGAAAGCAGTGATATATTCGCTCACTGATTCGTTCAAAAGCTTCGAATATAACTTTTAGCTTTCTCTTGGCATATAAAGCATACATGGATCATATTAAACCTTTTGAGAACGCCTATGCAAAATATCGAGGTTCCTTTTCTCCTAAAAAATTTCAAAACGAAAAAATGTTCATCAACTTTTATTAGAATCTTTATTAAATGAAAAAATTTCAGAATTAATAGTTGAAATGTCATTATGTCAAAATTGCAGATGAAATTTAAAAGTATTTTTAAAATAAATTCGTAAAAAAAAAAAGTGGCAAAACTTTTTTTACACTATCTAAATAATATTTATCTACAGGACTAAATATTTTTTTAAATTAAAAAAAGATCCATATTTTTACAACTCAGTATAAAACATGAAAATGATGATTAATTAGGAATGTTGATAGAATGACAATCCAAAATTAATTTAAACATTATTTGACTATTATTTGAGTAAATTCAATTGCACAGTTCTATCTGATTATGAACATGATAAATCAAAAACTCTTTGAGCTAAATGGATGGAATTTGGTATATGAATTTCGCACCAAATTTTTAGATTTCTGTCACATTTTGAACAAATTCCATTTGAGGGAGTCTGCCTGTTCTACTCGAATACAAATGAACATGATAACTACAACAGATGTGCTAGATAAATAAAATTTGGTACACACATTAAGCATTTATAAGTAAATTTCTTTTTAAATTTTGAACCAATGTCGCCAAGTCAGTCACCGGTGACTCACAATACTCTTTCATTTCATATCTCGTCAATCGCAGGTGACTGACTTTCTACTTTTAGTTCAGGTCATGTCAGTCACTGTTGACTGACAATACACTTATTGACTGAAAATAAAATTATATTCTCTTAATGAATTTTAATCTGGAGATTAAAAACAACGCACCTAACTGCGTGCAATCTTACTGCAATTTTACATAGATCTCTGGATATGATTGTGTTAAAGAAATAGGATATCGCGGATTAAACAGAAAGGAGGTCAAAATAGGCTTGACACTTAAAACGTTGGTGTCTGTTTAATCATTAGGTTCATTATTATTTTAAAACTTGTCTTTTCGTATTATTTGTTTACATTTTCATATCGATAGTCGGATAATCAGTATATTTTTTTTTAAAAAAATCAGAGATCGTCTGTGGATAGGAGCTGCAGAACTGCGCACCCCACACAGTAGTGTATTTCCAACTATGTAGTTGGAGTTGAATGAGACTGCACATGGGTCGATTCAAAATTATTATTTGCATAGTTGCCAAGTAAATAAATTTGTGAAAAATATAAGTTCTATGAATTATAAAATATTAAGATAATACTAATCACTTCGTCAAGTATAATTGATCAAGCTGTTTATCTGATTCATTGCATTTATTTTTTACAGTACTTATACATACCAAGCATCTGCTTAAATATAATTATATATAAATATGAACACTGTACAGTCACAAGTAAAAGTTAGTAAATTTGTAAATGAAAAAAACATATATTTTTTCACAAAATCATTAAAATAAATCATTATCCTACCCGTTAAAATGTTAATTAAGTTTAAAATGTGTTGAAATGTGAAACTAAATTGACCAACTTAATAAAGAGGAGATCCATAAGATTTACTGTCTGTGGCTGCATAATTCTCATAACTTTTTTTAGTGTATAAATTTAAGCACGCCTTTATTTAATTTGAATGCAATATCTAACAATTAACGATTTTTAGTTTTTAGATAACACAATAATTTTCTTACAAGGGGGAGGGGCAAAGTTACTTTATAGCAGAACTCTGAGTGGAAAATACGGTATATATATATATATATATATATATATATATATATATATATAATAATTTAGAATCCTGTCGGCTCTTTAATATGTAACATTATTTGTTGTGAAGCAGGATGCAGTTGTGACCAGCAGTGAAGAGACCTTTTAACATTTTAAAATTCTTTTTAATATCCATCGGGAAAGCATAATTATTTACAAGCAGAGACGCGGACAAGACGTCCGCCGCAGCGCAGACAAAAGCCGAAGTGGGGAAGAAGGGCTGAAATAAATTATCCCTCGCGTTATATAACCTTAGATTTTGATAGGGAAAATATTTCTTCACAGTGCTAATATATTAATAAGATTCTGATAGGGATTTCCAACACATGTCAATCACATGTAAGGGAAACACAGGGATCTTTTAAGAAAGAATGTGCTTACTGAACATTTTTACCCCTTCACGCCGAGCGTGTGAAAGTATCTCGGTGTTTAGCTGACTAAGCAATTTTATGAAGCTTCTCTTGAATTAATTAAGTAGAAAAGTGGAATTGGATCACGAAATAAGAGAATATTTTTAGAATGAAGTTACTATGAGCTAAATTAAGATGAAGTTACTATGAAAATTAATTAAATTGAAATTAGAGTTAAAATATCATTACATATATATATATATATATATATATATATATATATATATATATA
Organism: Argiope bruennichi; assembly: GCF_947563725.1. Classification (NCBI taxonomy): domain Eukaryota; kingdom Metazoa; phylum Arthropoda; class Arachnida; order Araneae; family Araneidae; genus Argiope; species Argiope bruennichi. The sequence goes on along the minus strand of NC_079153.1, from coordinate 111,048,240 downwards.
TATATATATATATATATATATATATATATATATGTATGTAAGTATTATTTTATGTGAAGCAGAATGCAGGTGTGACAAACAGTGAAGATACTTTATATTTTTAAGTTCGTTTTATTCTCTTTCGGGAGGCAGGCAAGATTATTTACAAAAAAGCGCGGACAAGGCACATTCACTAAAATGCGGCACAAAAGTAGAAATCGGGAAGAAGCAAAAAATAAATTATACCTCGTCTTATATAACGTGAGATATGGATAGGGAAAATATTTTTTTTACAGTGTTAATATATTATTAAGATTCCGATAAGGATTTCTGACACATGTCAATCATAAGTAAGGGAAATACAAGGACCTTTTAAAATGAATGTGCTTACTGGACATTTTTCTAGCCCGCTGCTCGGAGCGTGAGAATGTGTTGGCGTTTAGCCGATTCAGCAATTTTATAAAGCTTCTCTTGAATTAATTAAATAGAGAAAGTGGAATTGGATCAAGAAATAAGAGAATGAAATTACTATGGGCTAATTTAAGATAAAACTTTGTAAATTAATTAGAATTGAAATAAGAGTTTAAAATATCATTATCATTTGAAATATCATCATATATATATATATATATATATATATATATATATATATATATATATATATGTAACAAATTCGAATCCTGTCGGCTTTTTAATATGTAATATTATTTGTTGTGAAGCATGATGCAGTTTGAAGACAGTGAAGAGATTCCTTTTACATTTTAAAATTCTTTTAATATCCATCGGGAAAGCATAATTATTTACAAGCAGAGACGCGGACAAGACGTCCGCCACAGAGCAGTACAAAAGCCGGAGTGGGGAAAAAAGGGCTGAAATAAATTATCCCTCGCCTTATATAACCTTAGATTTCGATAGGGAAAATATTTCTTCACAGTGCTAATATATTAATAAGATTCTGATAGGGATTTCTGACGCATGTCAGTCACATGTAAGGGAAACACAGGGATCTTTTAAGAAAGAATGTGCTTACTGGACAGTTTTACCCCTTCACACCGAGCGTGTGAAAATATCGTTGTTTAGCTGACTAAGCAATTTTATAAAGCTTCTCTTGAATTAATTAAGTAGAGAAAGTGGAATTGGATCACGAAATAAGAGAATGAACTTACTGTAGGCTAAATTAAGATAAAAGCTTGGATATTAATTAAATTAAAATTAAGAGTTTAAAATATCATTACATTTTTCCCCCCACTGCAAGACGTGAAAGTATGTCGGGCCCTTGACACACAGCCTTACCTTACAGTGGTGGTCAAATAAGAAAAATTTAAATTTAAAGGCATACCCAAGTTTCCCTTACCTTCACATTATATAAACATTTATGCAGAAATCCCCTTCATCATTTTACATTAGAAATATAAAAAAGACCAAGAATTATAATTGTGAAAATATTATATAAAGACCTTAATAATAAACAGTAATAACAAAATATTAAAATTTAAAATGAATTAGTGCACAAATGTATTCTTGTTATTATGTAGTTCACTTCATTTGATGAAAAAAATCTGAACCGTCTTGCTTATATTATTCTTAAATTCTTGAAAGTCTGACTCAATAAAATTATTAATTTAGATATAAATTATTAAATATAATATCAATATTATGATTTCACCCAATTGAAATATCATTATTGTAATGATTTTAAGTAAAGTATTTTAACTGTAAATAAAAACACAAGATTCAAAACTTTCAAATAAAAACTTGGATATGAAAATAATACTTGCAAAATTGAAATATTTCATAATAAACACTTGGAACTGAAACCATAAATATAAAATTCAAAAATATGTAATGAAATTCTTGGAAATGAAAATAATACTTGTAAAATTGAATGGTTTCATATAAAACTTTTGGAAATGTAAATAAATGAAGATTCATGTATTTCAAATAAATCATTTGGAAATGATAATAATAATTGCAAAATTAAAAATATCAAACAAAACACTTGTGAATGAATATAACTAACGCAAGACTCAAAATACTCTTATAGTATTTGGAAAAGAAAAAAAATGTAGTATAAAAAATATTTGTATTTTGTAAAAAACAAGTATTTGGACACAGTGATAACAAACGGCAGCTCAATAACTGTCAGAGGTGCAAATATTTCCCCTGAGGTATTCACTACATTTGTCTAATTATCATGTGCCATTAATTATTAAGTATATAAGAATCTTGGTATGTTATTTTTTTTCACAATATTTGTATGCATAATTTTTAAAAACCTTTGAGTTAGATAAATTTAATTAAATTGGGGAAGTCATTTTTTCTTAGTTATTAATAGTATGCACATAAATTACAAATTCAACAAATTAAAATATGAATAAATTTTAAATAATAGATATGAAAAATTTAAAAACACAATATTTTTAAACTAAAACTCATGATATTTTAAATAATAATATAAAAATATTATTTGCAATTATATTATAACAGAAAAATGCAATTTAAAATCATATCAAAAGTACAGAATATAAATTTTGAATTTCATTCGTTGAGTCAGTTGATGGATGATTTTTTTTCTTTAAACACTGATCACTTTTTGAAGAATAATCACTTTTTTAATTAATAACAAAATGCAATTTTGAGCACTGGAACTGGAGACTACGGCAGGTGACTATTATTTTGGTGATGACGTAAATCACAAGTGATATTTTGAAAATCTGGTTGATTCACTTTAGCACTGGAGACCACTGACGAGTAAAGTAGGCGATTATTATTGTGATGATGATATAATAAGCAAATTATGTTGATATCGGAATTATTCAGCACAGGTAAGGAGCCAGAAATTTTTTTATGATGACAAGGAGCCCCAACTCCTTGAGGATATAAGGAGCACACACATGGCGATATGGAACACAAACACAAGCAGTGTCGGATGAATTCACAGGTTGTGGAAGGCATAGGATTCAACGGGAACTGGACCGGATCCCGGACTACGGTTTGCGTGAAACGATGTGGCCAGAGGCAGCCGAAGCAGACGGCGGTGAAAACATCGCAGCTGGGCGAACCTGGACCGAAGTCATCTTTGGAGCAGGGCGAGCGCATTGCAACTTTGAAATCTGGCCAGCGGATTTAATTTTAATTCTTTTAGTTCATTTCATAATTTTTCACAGGAAACTATCCTTGTCGACTTTTTAATATGTAACAAATTCGAATCCTGTCGGCTTTTTAATATGTAATATTATTTGTTGTGAAGCATGATGCAGTTTGAAGACAGTGAAGAGATTCCTTTTACATTTTAAAATTCTTTTAATATCCATCGGGAAAGCATAATTATTTACAAGCAGAGACGCGGACAAGACGTCCGTCACAGAGCAGTACAAAAGCCGGAGTGGGGTAAAAAGGGCTGAAATAAATTATCCCTCGCCTTATATAACCTTAGATTTCGATAGGGAAGATATTTCTTCACAGTGCTAATATATTAATAAGATTCTGATAGGGATTTCTGACGCATGTCAGTCACATGTAAGGGAAACACAGGGATCTTTTAAGAAAGAATGTGCTTACTGGACATTTTTACCCCTTCACACCGAGCGTGAGAAAATATCGGCGTTTAGCTGACTAAGAAATTTTATAATGCTTCTCTTGAATTAATTAAGTAGAGAAAGTGGAATTGGATCACGAAATAAGAGAATGAACTTACTGTAGGCTAAATTAAGATAAAAGCTTGGATATTAATTAAATTAAAATTAAGAGTTTAAAATATCATTACATATATATATATATATATATATATATATATATATATATATATATATATGTAATATTATTTGTTGTGAAGCATGATGCAGTTTGAAGACAATGAAGATACTTTTAATTTTGTGACGTCGTTTTATTTCATTTTGAAGAAGCAAGCATATGTACAAGCGACGAGCACACAGAAAAGAATGTGGGAAGAGCTCTTGGACATTTTATCCCTGGTCTTATATAACTTATGATTTTGATAGAGAAAATACTTCTTTACAGTGCTAATGTATTATGAGATTTCGATAGGGATTTTCGTTGTACGGGTGGAAAAGGTAGGGGAAAAACACAGGGAGATTTTAAAAAAGAATTTGCTTGATCAGTGGTATGTTATCTCTTCACGCGTAGTGTGGGAAAGTTAGATTTTAGCTGATTCAACAATTTAACAAAGCTTCTCTTGAATTAATTAAGTAGAGACAGTGGAATTGGATCACGAAATAAGAGAATATTTTAGAATGAAGTTACTATGGGCTAAATTAAGATGAAGTTACTATGAAAATTAATTAAATTGAAATTAGAGTTAAAATATCATTACATATATATATATATATATATATATATATATATATATATATATATATATATATATATATATATATATATATATATATATATATATATATATATATCGAAGAATCCTCAGATCTCAGCTACTGGTAGAGATATCATCATAATTCTAGTATTTTCCTAAACATTCGTTTTTGTCGAAGTCCGGAATCATTCATTAAGTCAACCTTGAATCTATGTTTCATACTCTTCCTCATCAGAATACAATTGAATATAATTCACCAATTGCAAATTTATGTAATGAAGTTTTAAAAAAGCAGCCCTCTACAGCATAAATAGAAAGATGGGGGGGGGGTAAATATGGGAACTGTCACCTCAAAATTTTCTCTCTTATTCTGTAATCACGATATTATCAACTCCGTCCCCCTCCCTAGCATAAAACAATGATCATTGGGTGATGTTAGGAACCCAACGAGTGGCTACATGTTTGTTTCCAGTTTCCCCACATGAGCGTTTCTTGCTTTCTAAATATAGTGAAGAAAATTAAGAATGCATTTTGAAGGCCTTTTTTTTTTTTCAGCTGATCATAATCAAAATTTGTAAGAGAACTACAATTTCAATTACAAGATCACTTATCAAATTTAATTTATTTAAGTCTTTGCGTTTTTTTTTATTTACAAACAGACATACGATCATTACTTTGACAGATTTGATTCAAATTTGATAAGGATCTACATTTTAGATTCTAAATTTGTGTACCAAATTTCATTTATTCAGACTGCTGAGTTCTTGAGTTATCGCGGAAAGTACAGATTGACGAATGGTCACCCTCTGACAGATCTGATTCAGAATTTCATAAAAAATTTACACTTCAAAAGCCGAATCTGTGCAATCAATTTGATTCATCAGTCTATTTAAGTTTGTGGAATGATATTCTCTGAATTTATTTCATTCAAAATTTGATACAATTTATGCATTAAGTAAAAAAAAATATATATTTAGAAGTTTATGTGATGTAGACAGCGTTTAAATTTCTCCAGGCTGTACTATTCACTCGCATTAGATTTAACAATTTTTTATATAATTTGCAATCGTAGCTGATCATTGTATTTCTTACAACTACAATTCAAAAGAATAACCTTGGTGAAAGTTTGCTTGAATTCTGTTTAATTTTTGTTTTCATATGACCTTGCGACTCCGACTGGAAATGATTTATGTCTGACGTCCGATTTTTGAATTCACACAGTCAATTGACGGCGTGGAAAATGGAAAGCTTTTTAGTTTGATTTAGTTTAATTTAGTTAGCTTTCAGTTTTGCTGCACGTCATAATGTAATTTTTTTTAGCAGCATTGTGGAATATTTAGGCTCCTGAGTAGAAGTTTTTAAATATTTGCCCTGTACAAGTTGAAAATTTACTATTCTTTTTGGTTTAAACGGGACCTACAAAACAGTTCAGAAGATTTGACATCGAAAGTTTCACTAATCTCCATGTTTCATGGAATCTAAAATAAATAAATAATGAAAAATATTGGGATTACGTTTGCTTGTAAACAGTATTATTAAAAAGCATAAAGTGCTAGAAAAGTGAAATTTTCAGTACTATGATATTATCAATATGGAGAACTATAAATATGTATGAAAACAATCTTTGTTAATTTTGTGCCGAATTGATTAACGCGATTACACAATATTTCGAAAGAGATTCTTGATATTCATCACTATGTTGCGATGTTAAGCATGATGCACTTCATGTATGATGTACTTACATGAGAGAATTCAGGATAAATAACTCCTACTGATTTAATCTAGTGTTTAGGTTCAATTGCCTGATTTATCCTCAACTGAAATATAAACCAGTTCGAACCACTGTGAATGATTCATGCTTCAAAAATGAGGTTCTAAAAATTAGATTTTAACTAACTTTCCATTGATGCAGAATAAATTTGCTGCATATTATTATAAATCTGCAATATCGCTTCCCTAAAATGTTAACGTCAACGCTGGAAAAACAGATTTGCAGATATTCTTAGTGTATGAAGAATGAATTCTAAGGTCAATGATGGCAAATTTGGCAACAAAAATTAAGGTTCAGAAAAATGCAAGAATTATGAATTCATAAGAATCGAGATCAGAATAATCTTCTTGAGAATTGTATGCCATGTCACATCTTGTCGGAAGATTATAAAAGGTGAGGCACTCATACGAGGATTATTTCCCCCTTTGGAGAGTGGACTGCAGAACTAGATCTATAGCTGTGCTTCTTGGAACGTTTATAATTCAACGATTTGCATTCTACTTAAGTTGTTGTATTTATCTACAAGTACTGTTCTTTTTTTTTTTTTTTTTTTTTTGGACGTTCGATCGTATTTTTTGCTACCACAACTCCTTGTTTTTCATGTAATGAAACATCGTTACATGCTACCGAGTCTGTTGAACTATTTGCGCCATACACCCAATTGATGATTTCCGTTGCAATATGCAGTAGAACCTCTATCTAATAAACACCCTTTTAACGAGATTTTCTGTTTAACGAAATTTTCTACAAAACATTGACTTTGGATGACATTTACATATTTTATATTTACCATATTACAAAGAATAATTTTGGTTTAATGAAATTTTTTGAATTTTTCAAGATGTGCCACGACTTTTCATTTGGCGAAGTTCCAACGAAATCTAAAGCTGCATGCCGTTAACCTTCAATTGGTTTGTGGCCAGTTCTACCTTTGCGAAGAGATGATGTGAGGTTGACTCGTCTGCGTGTGGGACACACGCGTTTTACGCACAAATATTTACTATTCGGAGAAAGGGCACCTACATGTCCTACTTGCAATATTATTTTTAGTGTTAGTCATATATTGATTGAGTGCCCAAAATTTAATACTCAGCGTATTCATTTTTTCAAAAATTCATCACTAACAATGTCGGACATAGTGGGACTAAATCGCCATGATAATCTTTTTCAGTTTTTAAGGGCCATTGGCTTTTGCGAATATATCTAGGTTTTACTATTTTATCTAATAACACTTTTTAACTTTTTACCGTGTGGAATTTAATCTTTTAAAGTAATTCTTTTACATATCTTTTGATACAATTATTTTAACGTTGTTTTTATTCCACGATCGTCAATAATCTAACCATACGACTGGCGCAGTTTAGCCAAGGTTGGCTCTTGCGCCACTAAAACTCACAACTAGGGATTGCAATACCGGTATACCGGAATACCGAATACCGGTATTTTGAGCCATTTGTACAATTTTGTAATACCGGTATTCACAAGTTTAAATACCGGTTTTTCGGTATTTACTAGAAATTTTTTAAATTGTCTCCACTATATGTTTAGGCATCGCGAACATAGCAAAATAGTATACGTTTTTGTTTTTATGTCTCCCTAACGGGCGAAATTAATTAGTTAATTAATGGCTTAATTAATTGCTTAAATCTAAATTAGCGAAACATGGATTATCACTGAAAGAAAATTTTGTATCCGTAACGACTAATGGAGCAACAATTATGAAAAAAAGTTGGAAAGTTGATTGGTGCAAATCAGCAGTTGTGCTATGCACATGGAATTCAATTAGGAGTAATAGATGTGTTATACCAAAAAAATAAAGAACAGAAGAATCCAAATACTGGGGATGTAGAAACTTCGGATTCCAACTTTAAAAAGAGTAAGAGTGAGAGTGATATTGACAATGAAGATAATGACAATGTAATTGTTGAAGAAGATATTGCTAATGAGGATAAAATATCAACCTATCAAGAATTGCTTCCTATAAAGTTCGAAAAGTTGTTAAGATATTTTAACGTTCCCCTATAAAAAGGATCTATTACTTTAATATATACTAACTGAAAATAAAGCAGAATATATGTTAATATTAGATTCTAATACACGTTGGAACAATTTACTCCTAATGATGGAATGATTTTTGAAACTGAGAAATCCAATCCAAAAAGCAATAATCGACTTAAACCTGTAAATTAATATTTTAGATAGGGAATTTGACTTAATATCCAGAACTGTATCAGCTCTACTTCCAATAGAACTGACTATTGAGGCATTATGTCGGAGAGATTCTAATTTATTAACAGCTAATGCAACAATAAATTTCATGTTGCAGTCACTGAAAGAACAGCACACATCACTCTCAGAAGAATTATATATTACATTAAAAAAATTGCACAGAAGAAAGGCATACCGAAATAGAAAATGTCTTATGGTATTTACATAATTCTAATGATTTTAAAAATGAAAATGAAAAGAAGAAAAGAAAATAACCAATTCAAATCTGATTAAGTTAGAGTAAAGTTTCTTAAAATTTTTTACCCACAAACCTATACATATTCAAAAGAATTAGATTCAATTATCGAAGATTATGATGTCACTACAGTAGATAGTGAAAAGGAATTGTCTCTTGAACAAAAATTAGAATTAGCGATAAATAAAAAAATTTCAATGAACCAAAATACAATACAGAAATCAGCTATTTCCAAAACCATCCGACGAGAAATCGATTTATTTGAAGATGAGGGATTTAGATGTAAGTACTTGGAAAAAGTATATCGCGCATTGCTAACAGTACCACCAACTAGCGTAGATGCCGAAAGAGCGTTTTTGACAGCTGGTAATTTTTGAACAAAATTATTTTTCAGGCTTAATGACAGTACAATTGATCGATTATGTTTTTTAACATCACATTTCAATAATTTGTAATAGTACCAAAGACTGAATAGTGATATTTACAATTTTGGGGGGGGGATTTAAATAAGATGTTTCTTTACTTTTTTGTGATTATATACCGTTATAATTTATAAGTTACAAATGAATTTTTGTGATATTTACACTCTCTAACAAAACTGGTAAATAAAACAAAGGAACAGCTGTGTTTTCATTCTTTTTCAAAAATTTCTAATACCGGTATTAAAACCGGTATCCCGGTATTAAGATTTAAAAAATACCGAATACCGGTATTGAAATTTTGGTCCGGTATTGCAATCCCTACTCACAACCAACCAACCAACGAAATCTACAAATTGACTGCCGTAATCTTATTTTATTACAGAAGATACAGAGTTGTCTAATTTTTTCCACGTTACTAAGAATATAGAGATAACCGAATATCTTATAAAATATGTTATGATGGAAAACAATACGAAACGTACTGAAGACACTTGAGTGAGCGATGTAGATGATAAAGAAGTGGTTATTATAAAATGCGCATAAGAAAGAGTGTTACCGGCATTTGATATTTACGAAAAGAATTACAGTTTCAAGAAAATGTCATACATGATGTGTTTCAATCAAAGAAAAGAAAAATTTAAACGAAAAACTTGTTATTTATATTAAACTTGTGAAAACCAGGAATAAAATCTTTTTTCACGACTAAAGATATATGTTAAAATCGGTATATAAATTTCGATCTTTGTTTTTCATCATTTATGCAAAATAATTTGAAAATCCCGGTTCAACGACTTTTCTATACGGTGAAGTTTTTAAGGACAACGTTGAGATTTTGTTAATTAAAAACTAGACTGTGCTTCCATCAACAAGTGAATTCATTTATTTTTCTAATAAAAAACATTCCTATTTCAAAATCCATCTGAATTTCTCTCTTCGTCTTTTTCTTTCTCTTTTTCTCTTCTTCTTTTTCTTTTTTTCTTTGAATAAACATATTTACTTGTTTTCATAAAGCGTAAAAAACTAAAAATGAAGCATATCATAGTCATTAGAATTCCACTGCGGTAAAAAGGATGAACCCGTATAGATAAACAGCTAAATCCGGTAGCAAATACAACGTCAAAGTGAAGAGTGAAAAAGAAGGCATTTTTCGAGAATTGTTTCTTAATTACTGTTATTATGTCTTTTGTTCGGAATATATTTTTGACCTAAATATGATATTAAGCGTGGCGAATGCATTAGGCAGATAGATATATCTTGAAACGATCTCAAGCCATTCATCTCTTGTCTAAATTTCAATTCTAAGAATTTACTAAAAACACAAAAAAGAATTTTTTTTTAAAAATATGATTTCATCTAGAAATGAAACCCTCTCGTATCAGTCTAAGCGGACTTAATCTTTGGGATATTACACTAAATGTTGTCAGCAAAATATTTCTTCAAAGCTCATCTAAGAGATTTAAATGATTTAAAGATATTTTTTTTAAAGTACCGAATGGCAACCTGAAATGTATTTGATTTCTGATTATTATTGATCCATACTTCATTTTTTTTTACACCTCGCGTACAAAGAACTAATGTAAAAAATAAAGAAAGAAATAAAGAAAGAAAGTAATAATGTCTAATCCGAAACATTATAGCATGCTGATGTTTTATGTTTATTTTTGTCTGGCCTGAATGCATCAGCTATCAGACATTGCATTCTATGTTTAGCCATTTTTATATCCGATAATTGACAAAAGGAATTAGAATCTAAAAACATTGTTATGTTAATAAAAATTAAAATCAAAATTTGACTTTGAAGTTGATGTCAAATGAAAGTTTTTTTAAAATAACGTTAACAGAGATTAAAAAAAAATAATTGACTGATTTGAAGACATTCGATAGAATAATTATACTGATTTCGATTTCACTACGGAGTTGAAAAGTATTGATATAATTTTTTAAAAATAAATTGCAACAATTTATTAAAATTGAAAAAATTTACGCTGGGATAAAATTGATATCACTAATAAGCTGCTCATTTATTAGAAATTTAAGAAAATAGTACAAAAAAGGTTTTTATGTAATTATAATGCATCAAAATTATTGAGAAAAAATAACATCATTTCGATCAATCTTAAATTACGAAGTCAATTCAATTTTTTTAAAAGTTTTCTTTATATGAATCTACTAACTAAAAACTAAGTGAGAGTCAGTTTTGATAACTCTGTATAACAGTCTGCTGTGTTGAGTGTTTTGAACGTCATGCAAATGTCACGAAATAATTTATAAATACCAGCCCGGCCTATAGTATTATCGTGTTGATAGAAAGTTTTTTTTTTTTTTTTAAATTTCAATCAGTCAGAGTATTGCTGTTCTTCATAGATAGCAAACAATAAACATTTGTTGAAGCAATTATTATGCTGTTACAAAAAGAAAGTTAGAGATAGACTAATTTTCTGGAGTCAATATAAATAAGTAAACTGTGTCTTTTACGAATGATAGTCATTCAAATAAAACTAAATAATTTTTATCGAAATGTATAAAATTATCCAATTGAAAAGTATTATTTCTATTTGTATTTAGAAATACTTTTTAAATAAACACATTTCTATCTGTTGTTTTGAGAAAAGAAATTAAAATTTTGTGTGTTATTTGGTTAGAAAAAATAACCTTTTGATCCATATGCTAAAAGATATGTGACTGCCTCTTAGTGTTATCATTTAAACTAGTTTTTAGAATTCGAACAAACGTTCTGAGTTTTTATAATTATAGTTTTATCATTGTCACGTAAAACTTCAAAGTAACCTAAATAAACATTCTTTTTTTTTTTTTAATTTAAAAGTACGATGCCTTTATCTCTCTTTACTCTTTGCAAATTATAATAGTTCTAAAATATGATTTTAAGTTTCGGATCACGATTCTAAAAAGAAAAGAAGAGGAAGTCCTGAATATATTTGCCTCTTTAAATGATTAACGCAGACGTTGCAAAACTTAGCAAATTAACTATATTGATTGGAAATGCAATGGATGCCGTTTATAGGATCACTTTGGGTCCAAGCCAAAATGATCAGTACATTCTAATAGTCAGTACATCCAAAATGTTTTAAAAATGATACATTTCTATAAGTTTGCAAGGACAGCAGAAAGAAAAGGCTCACATAGCATCATTCTTTTTAATTAGAAGCGGGTCATGGTGACCTGGTGGTGTCACGTTTTTGGGATACGAGGATTCCAGGTCCGAGACTCCATTTTAACAAAGAATCGTCTTGAAAGCGCGCCTAGTGCACATTAAATCCGTCAAGGCCAAATGCTGGTGTGGTGTGGAAGCTTGGAGAGGGGAAGCCAGCTCAGGTGTCGTCCTTGTTATCTGCCCGCGGTTCAAAATTATGAGATGCGTTCCAAAATAGCCTTCGTATTGCTTTAAAACGGGACGTTAATATAATTAAACTATAATTAGAAATATCGATACTACAAGATCGATACTACAAAAATATTCATATATATTTAATTTTTAAAAACTTATTTTAAAAGTTATCGAGAGTATTGAGTTATCGAGCATTCATTGGATAAACCTTTTATATGAAAAAAGTTCAAGCAAAAGATTCAGTACAAATATTAGAAACCCCATATCTTCTTTAGGGTCGAAGGGTTTGCGGAGTATCTTAAACTGACGGTGGTTTCTTCTCTGACTCCTCTTCATCGTCACTGTCTTCATGCTATATGCCGTCATCTCTTCGATTCCACCGTTCATGAAAAATATTTCCTTTGCATTTCTTAACCTGTCTTCCAGTTTATGTCAACGCTGAACACCGCGTGAACATCGAAATGGATCAATACAAGCTAATTGTTGATCACTAAAACAGTCGTATTTCCTGATACAAGACATCCGTTCCTCGCTATTTTAATCAATACAACTGATTGATCGTTACTTTTGTGATCACTACAATGGCGACTCTGCAGTTTTCGGAAGAGCCAGGTAATAATTATATTACAGAGAAAATAGCGTTTCGACATCCTCCCATTTTGTACCTTATAGATTTAAAAGGAGAGTGACGTCGCAGCACTGCTAAAACAATGTGTAGTTAACGTTAAACTGATAGTGCATCTATCTGTAGCTATCATCTAGTAGCTTGTAACAGGTCTAAAGATTTAAGCATGATATTTATGAATTTCTACGTCATCCATCGAGACGAGAACTAGAGATGCACAAAATCTCAAATCACGATAGAAATGTTGAACTACTTAATCCAGCTGGAAGAAACTTTTTTTTTATTCCCTGACTTTTGAATGAATTCAAAGTTGTTCCTGTTGTATATGAAAATAAACACCAGCAGTCTGAAATTTTGCTTTTCAGCACCAATATTCTTAAAGCCTAAATTTCAGCAAATTCTAAAGCCCAGCACCAATGTTCTTAAAGTAGAAAACTCCTTTTAATATGCATTCTCTACCAACGCCCTATATATAAATAACATAAATACATTTACATAGTATTCCGCTGTTGAATGAGGATTATCAGTCACCGGTTGAATGAGACTGTGGTGAAAGCTCATAAGCCAGTTAACAGCTACGCTACACGGGCAATTGCTTTTGTATTGTGGTCTTGTTACTCGGTTGCGAAACACGAGGTCCCAGGTTCTATCTTCGCTCATCCGAATCCGCTACAAGACATTGTTTCTGTAAAATAACCGTTTTAATGAAAAAATGAAAATTAGTTGTCTGTTGTTAGAGTTAGGAGATGCCTTGTAATTAACACGATTTTAAATTCTATTGAATAATCCGGGCTGTAAAATAGATGTATTTTCTAAGTTATTTGCATAATAATTGTTTAAATGTGCATACATTTTTGGGATTCCCTATATTTTTCATTTGGCCGCCTTTGGTTTCCAACCAATTTACATGAAATATTAGCTGTGTCCCATTTCAAATACAGTAGACTCCCGATTATCCGCGGGCGGATTATCCGCGCCTGCCACACTAAGTGTTTGTTTTTGCTTCCAAGTAAAGAGAAAATGCTTCCAAAGCAAGAAGCAAACACAAATGACTGATTTCTTCAAAAAGGTGTAGTTTTACAGTTATGCTTTTGTAATTACATAATACATTACGGTATTAAAACAATACATATGTATTCATTTTTCTGTGTATCCTTGACGGCTCTCGTAAGTACAAAGCACCTTTCTATCATTAACAAAATGCATTTTAGGTTAGTTTTGAGTGATATGCTAAAATATTAAGCGTTAGTTAAACATTTCCTGCTGTTTATTTTACGTTTTACTGTACATAAAATGATTTTTCAAAGTTGGAATGACTGTTTTCTCTTTTGCTATACCTGTTTTTAGCTTTTTTTCGGATTATCCGCGATTTTTGTTATCCGCGGCGGCCGCGCCACCCAATTCCGCAGATAATCGGGAGTGTACTGTAGCTTTTTTTTAAAGAAAAAAAAAACCCTGATCAGCTCATTGCACGTATGGGCTTTTTAATGAAGTCTAGTTTAGTTTAATTATATTAACTTCTCTTCAAGAATCAACACAGGGTTATTGTAAGAGGGAATTCGTAATTTTGAACTCCAATCAGATGACGAGGGCGATATGAGCTGGGAGCCCCTTCTCCAAGCTTCCTCACTACACCAGCAGGAAATGGTTTAGCTCACCAAAATTGGCATAACTAGGCTCACATATATGACAGATCTCAAGATCTTACTACTAGACCACCACGGCCTTTAATGGAGTCAGATCACTTTTAAATCGCATGAAGATCGGAGCTGCCTACATTATCTAACATCAAGTTATATGTTGTTTTACGTAATGATGTAACTTCATCTCTGCCTTTGATTTAATATAAATTTGTTTGTCACATTTAACTTGCAATATAAACTAACCAATTAGCCATACTAAAACATGCTGGGAAAAAATCAAATAATAGCAAGCATCAGCATCCAGGATACATCATTTACTTATATATTTAAAATCCTAGAGAGCTTTGTATAGATTTCACTAAATGAATGAAATAGAATTCAAAAGCAAAAATCCATAATGACATTCTAAGGAACATTAAAATGTAATCAGAATATTCATTTCATTTTAAAAATGCCAAAAACAAAATTCCATAATGATATTCTAAGGAATAATAAAATAAATTCAGAATAATTATGTCGTCTCTTTTAACAATAGAAACCGTATATTAAATGTTTGATGTAACAATGAAAAATGGTTTGAATTTCATTACAAAAAAGATATCATTGCAGATTTTGAATAAAAATATTTAAATTATCTGACTATTTTATTGCCAATGCTTTATACAAATTTAAGGAAAAAGTTATACAATAATTAAACTGGTATTCTTAAAAAGTCAATTTAAAAAAATTAAAAATGGCATTTTAAAATTTAAAAGTCATTCTTGGGTAATAATGTTTTAAGATGGTATTGTGTGAAAGTGCCACGCTCTTCCTTAATTTTTAATTTATCATTCGTTTTAAAAAAATCGTTACAATGTGCACATTCCCACCCTCCAAATTATATTTGTAACAAATTTCGTAGTTCTAGATTAAGCAGTCTGCATTATAGAGTGCCGTTATTCTTTAACATTAGCAAGCATTAGAATTCAATAACATAAACTGAATGTTTTTACAATAAGAAAACAAAGTCGATTGTACGAGAACTGAATTATTCTCTGTGTATCCCCTACCGCATCCTGTATTAGAAGCGTCAGCGGAAGCGCATATTTCCATAAATATTTCTTTCTTCCGTTGTGTGACTAACCCTTATCTAATCTACATCTGTATTAGTTCTCTATTGGCAGTTTTCCTCCATTTCTAATAATTTCATTACATCCGATTCTTGGAGGTATCTGTTACAAACATACGAAGTAAGCAATTGTCTAGAACCTTCGCAACTTTACGGAACCTTGAGAATTCTTTTCAGAGTTTTTAAAGTGATTTAAATTTGCTCTTTCGTTTAGATTGCAAAGGTCGTGTTCTTGAACTTATTCATTAAAATTAATTAAATCATTATTAAAATAAAGAATTAATTAAATTTCAGGACATTAATCTTAGAATTTTTTTTTCACATTTTCAAATTCGCCTTTGATTTATTTTATAATTACCTGGCTGTTTAACTCGCAATACAGAAATTTCATTTTATAATCCTTCGTTTTATAATATTTGAATAACTAAGAAGGCTGTTTTTGAAAAGAAAAAAAAAAACCTTTAAAAAAAAATTACTTTCAAATGTAAACTTTTTATGAGTGAGATGTGGCACCCATTTCATTTAAAGGTAACCTAGAATCAAATATTTTGTTAGTTCAGCTTTTCTATGACACTTTTTATATAACTACTCACCTCAGACAACCGGATGGTTCGCCGGAAATATTAGTTATATTTGATTTCAGATAAAACGTTTAAATATAACTTCATGTCAATGATCCCATCAAATTGTCTGACATTAAAACCGTGCTATTTTATTTGTATTAATTTTCAGTTTATTGTGTGCATGAACCTTTTTAATGAAAACAATCTCATAACATTATAGCATTATTAATTAACCAATTAATAATGCTGTTACGTAAAAATTCCATTCATTTATCTTCTAAATTCACAGTATTGTAACTCTTGAATTTTAATAAATTTTTATTTATCTTATAAACTATACAGATATTAAGCAGAATTCTTCTTCCTTAGCTTTAAAAAATGGAAGAAAATTGCTTCGACTCGAAATTCCACTTTCGTTTTAGAATCAGTTTATTTTTGCACAACACAAGAGTTTCATGAGGCTGTGCCGGAGTGGAAAGAGTGAGGGTAGAACCTGGGACCTTGTTTTTCGCAGTCCAGTAACATGACCACAATACAAAAGCAATTGCTCGTGTAGCGTAGCTGTTAACTGGCTTATAAGCTTTCACCAAAAGGCTATTTACATAATGATGATAGAAACTGAGCAGAGTATTATCTTACTGGAGCACTTATCTTACTGGAAACATCATAATATCATATCATTTACTGATGAAGTAGACTGAAATTGATCAAATGATCTGAACATTAAAAAAATGAAATAATATAACGTACAAAATCTTTCCTCAAAGCAAACACAACATATCCTACTTAAGTCAGTAAACTGCATTTATCTTACTGGAAACATCATAATTAGGGATTGCAATACCGGTATACCGGGATACGGAATACCGGTATTTTGAGCAATTTGTACAATTTTGTAATACCGGTATTCACAAGTTTAAATACCGGTTTTTCGGTATTTACTAGAAATTTTTAAAATTGTCTCCACTATATGTTCAGGTATTGCAAACATAGTAATATAGTATACGTTTTTGTTTTTATGTCTCCATAACGGGCGAAATTAATTAGCTAATTAATGGCTTAAATCTAAATTATCGGAACATGGATTATCCCTGAAAGAAGATATTGTATCCATAACGACTAATGCAGCAACAGTTATGAAAAAAGTTGAAAAGTTGATTGGTGCAAATCAGCAGTTGTGCTTTTCACATGGAATTCAATTAGGAGTAATAGATGTGTTATACCGAAAAAATAAAGAACAAAAGAATCCAAATACTGTGGATATAGAAATTTCGGATTCCAACTTTGAAAAGAATAAGAGTGAGAGTGATATTGACAATGAAGATAATGATAATGTAATTGCTGAAGAAGATATTGCTAATGAGGATGAAATATTAACCTATAGAGAATTGCTTCCTATAATTTATAAAGTTTGAAAAATTGTTAAAATATTTAAACGTTCCCCTATAAAAAAAGGATATATCACTAAAATATATACTAACTGAAAATAAAACAGAATATATATTAATATTAGATTCTAAAACACGTTGGAACAGTTTACTCCTAATGATGGAACGATTTTTGAAACTGAGAAATCCAATCCAAAAAGCAATAATCGACTGAAACCTGTAAATTAATTTTTTAGATAGTGAATTTGACTTAATATCCAGAACTATATCAGCTCTACTTCCAATAAAACTAACTATTGAGGCATTATGTCGGAGAGATTCTAATTTATTAACAGCTAATGCAACAATAAATTTCATGTTGCAGTCACTGAAAGAACAGCACACATCACTATCTAAAGAATTATATATTACATTGAAAAATCGCACAGAAGAAAGGCATACCGAAATAGAAAATGTCTTTTGGTATTTACATAATTATAATGATTTTAAAAATGAAAATGAAAAAGAAGAAAAGAAAATAACCAATTCAAATCTGATTAAGTTTAGAGTAAATTTTCTTAAAACTTTTTACCCACAAACCTATCCACATTCAGAATTCGGTTCAATTATCGAAGATTATGATGTCACTACTGTCGATAGTGAAAAGGAATTGTCTCTTGAACAAAAATTAGAATTAGCGATAAATAAAAAAAAAATTCAACGAACCAAAATACAATACAGAAATCAGCTATATCCAAAACCATCCGACGAGAAATCGATTTATTTGAAGATGAGGGATTTAGAGATAAATACCTGGAAAAAATATATCGCGCATTGCTAACAGTACCACCAGCTAGTGTAGATGCCGAAAGAGCGTTTTCGACAGCTGGTCATTTTTACACAAAATTACTTTTCAGACTTAATGACAGTACAATGGATGCATTATGTTTTTTAAGATTACATTCCAAAAATTTGTAATAGTACCACAGACTGAATAGTGATATTTACACTTTTTTTGTGATTTAAATAAATAAGACGTTCCTTTACTTTTTTGTGATTATATACTGTTATAATTTATAAGTTACAAATTATTTTTGTGATATTTACACTCTCTAACAAAACTGGCAAATAAAACAAAGAAACACCTGTGTTTTCTTTCTTTTTCTAAAATTTCTAATACCGGTATTAAGATTTAAAAAATACCGAATACCGGTATTGAAATGTTGGTCCGATATTGCAATCCCTAATCATAATATCATATAATTTCGCAATGGATTGCCAGATTATATGATATCATGATGCGAAATTCGTGATTAAAAACCAGCAAATCACGTAACGCAGCAGATTATTGGAACCCAGAGTTAACAAATTTAAGTTAAGTAGTTAATTCTACACGTCAAATTTAAGTTAATAATTAACAAGTATTCAGTAAGAAACTCTTTTTTTTTAAATTTTTATTAGATTTTTAATTACAAAAATATTAAATTTTAATAAATATATTTTTTTTAATAACTTCGGTGGATATGATGACACAAAATTATATTTTACACTACTATAAAATTCGGAAAAATAATTTTTCAACGTTATCAGTTTAATTTCAACATAATTTTTTTTTCTGAAATTTCAATAAATTTTTGAAAGTGAATTCAGCTACAATATTTTTTTTATTGAGTTGACAATTGCATGTTGTGATGATATTAACTTTCATCTTCTACGTGTTTATATATGTCATTCCTGCAATGCAGTTAAAAAATAAATTAAAAAAATATAATAAAGACAGGTGAATGCAGCTTAAAACATTATCATGTTACAGACAAAAGGTTAGTATTTAATTTTTTTTGTGCACGTTACGGTCTCGGTTCTCATCTTCCTCATAGAAAAAAAAAAAAAAAAACGCTCTATATACATGACATTGAAACCAATATAAAGAACTAAAAAACTCCGTCTCTTTATCTGAGTCCTTATTTTTAAACGATCTTTTAAAATTTTACCGTCTCTATTACTTCAAAGCTTTATCAACTACTTATAAAGAATTGTCGGCAAAACGAAGCAGACGTTAATATCTACAAAAACCTCTGATAAGACTGAAACAGCATGCGACGGGAGAACAAAAGATAACCAGCGACAGAGTTCCACCAGAAAATTTTTTCGCAGATTCTTAAAAAAAAAAAAAAAATCATATTCTCCTTTTATCGCATAAAATTGGGGACCTTAGGTAAGGCCCCCGGATACCTTGCATGGTATTGGTGAACGATAGTTAAGAAATATAGATCTTTGTCGTGAATCGAGCATTTTTACAAATTCTATAGCGAAAATATGTATTTTGTGCACTTTTTTGCAGACCAATTGAAGCCAAATTTGTTGCGAAACTATAACTGTAGTCACCATAAAACGCCTTAAATTTCCTCGATTTAAATCATTGCGTTTATGGCTTATTACCTTTAAATGAATGCGAACATACAACAGGTCAACCGTTCGATGGATTTGGTTTAAAATTTATTAAGTTGTATTTTAGACGCTTATACCAAAATTTATTTATTAAATATTTTTTAATTAATAGTATTATCTTAATTAATAAATTTATATTAATTATTAAATATTTATTTATTTAATTAATTAATTTTAATTATTATTTTTTAAATTAATAAATTTATTACTGTTTGTGTTTTATTATTATCGAGTTTAGATGTACTAAAAAACTAGATAGGCAAACTTTCTGCGAATGAATTTTGATGAAAATTTTATAAAAATCTATAAATCTGGTCATAATGTTTAAATCCAGCCGTCTAGCTTAAAGAATTTTGGGCTGATCGTGTTTATAGACTGACATAAGAATAATGCTAACAATGTGTTTTTCAGACTTAGGGAGATTTGAAATGCGGAGGTTCATCAAAATCTCGAGTACTTCCTCTGTACTTCGTATGTGAAAAATAAAAATAAAGCGAATCAATGTCGAGAATCAAGGTTGCAGATTGTAGTGGAAAGTCACGTTTTATGTAAATTATCACTCTCTCAGACAACACCTACAATCTCTAGTTTAGCTGTTAGGTTGTTACTGATAAGTGAAAGTATAAAGAATTTATTTCTTTTTGATATTGTTCTAAAATTCTTTATCGCACATCGTAATGAATAAATCACCGAAGAAAGATTCATTTATGAGCAAAAACAAACCATTTATCGATGAAAAAAAAAACTTGAAACTGAAGATCAGTATATTTATAAGATAGTTATAACCGATATAATATTTCAGATTTTGACACCATAAGCGAAGTTTCCAAGGCATAAGTTGAAATAGGAGCAGTGGCTAACATTTTATTTTTAACCTTTTGTGTTTGAAACATGCAAAGTGAATGTCTTGCAACTGTCAAAAAATTCGAATTTCAGATTTTGATGTGTCTCCATGTTTCGATGGAGACTAAAAAGAAATGCTTCTGTTTCATCCTACAACCGAAAGATGGCGCTATAAGACAAAATAAGACCATGAAATGGAAATTGGAACACTACCTAAATAAGTGATGGCTCTAAAAGGGGAATTGTCACCTTTTTCTTTTCGTTTATCAGTAATTATAGAAAAAATTATTTAGAAAACATTTCATTAAAAGAAAATGCAGAAATATTATTTTAATTGTTCTTTTATTCATTTTTCATTTCTTTTATATACTTTTAAATGTTAGTCATAACAAAATTTATCAAATGAAAATTGGATCACGATAATTTTTCCTTTCTAAATAGTTTCTTTTTTAAAAAAAAAAAAGAAAAAAAGCTTAAAAACACAGAAGAAAGAAAGAAATGTAATGAAAACTCAACCTACAATATTTTTAAAATGATGAAACACTTTTTTTTTAGACATAAAATGTCAATTTTCTTATCCTACACGAAAATGTTAAATAGTTATTTGGGTTCAACTTTCTTCAAGCCATTCTTTAAGATTATTTTCTCAAAGTTTGACTTTAATGATATTAAATTCGTTTCTTTTAAAGAATCAATTTCGATTTTTAAAGATTTCATAGATTTTCAAGTAATTTCGAAACAATAATAAGTGCAAACAACAAGTAACAACTGTCATCAACAACTGCTTTGTTTCTTCTTTAAAAAAAAAACGTGGAAAACATTCAAATAGTTTCTGAGAATGACCTTAATCTGATAAAAATAATAACATTTGAATTAAAGCAGTTTAAGAGGCTTAACAGGATAATAAAAGTTTGTATTAAAACTTTCTCAAAAATGGGGCGGTTTACGATTACAAACTTTTAGAAAGTTAAACTAGAATGTTCTTTCATTCTTTTCTTTTTTAAATTCTTCTGGCTTTTTCCTTTGATGGTGTTTGTTAACAAAAAAAAGATATCGGTCTATCGAACGAGAAAAGATATTGGACCGATTATCAGAATCAGTTGGTTTCGTTGTTACACTTCATTTATTCATTCTTAGACTATAATAGTCCTTTTTTTTTTTTTTTTTTTTCAACTCTAAAATTTTTTTTTCTTTTATTTTTTTTTTTCCTTTTTTTACCTTTCTCGTATACGAACAAAAAACATTATTAAAAAAAAAATTAGAACTCCAGATTTTGACGAATCTTCATGTGCCCAGACCTTCTTGAAGTCGAAAAACACAATTCTGGAATCATGTCTGTGAACACTAGATTAACTCAA
Source organism: Argiope bruennichi (assembly GCF_947563725.1). Taxonomy (NCBI): domain Eukaryota; kingdom Metazoa; phylum Arthropoda; class Arachnida; order Araneae; family Araneidae; genus Argiope; species Argiope bruennichi. Next base: position 111,025,973 of record NC_079153.1, on the reverse strand, counting down.
AAACGCTCTGAGCTAACTGGATGACGTTTGGTATTTCGGCTTTATACCACATTAATGGATTTTTATCAAATTTTGAAAGAGATCTGACAATTGTGTCTGTCTGTCTGTCTATCCGAGTACAAGTGAACAAGATAATTATAAAATGTAAAGAGCCAAATAAATAAAATTTAGTGCTCAGTTTTAGCATCTAAAGTGCCGATTCGAATCAAATTCCAAACTAAATCCTTCAAAAGGTTGTCCTTCCGTCAGGCTGTACTTTAGAATGCATGTAAATGCGAAAATTCCAAAATGTATGAATTTGATGTATGATCTTGGCACTAAAATTGCAGCTCTGTGCCGAATATTGATCTGAATCGGTCAAAAAAAAAGCATCCAAAATACAGGGTGATCAAGAAATAACAGGAGATGTTCGGAGCCCTATAGCGTGTTATGTACTAAACAAAATATAACAAAATTTGACCATCATTCGTAATAAAGTATGCTGTTTCGATCTGTCAAGGAAAAAAATAGTACAAAAAAACCGATAGGGGGAATCCTGGCTGTGTAAGCGCATAATGTGTGTAAAAAGAATACATAACTATCAATTTAAACAGTAAATAGCAACTCACCAAATACCAATGAAAAACTTTTATTATAACAACTTATAAATTTGGCTCAAGGTGACCACCACTTTGATGTTCTAATAATTGCATGCGGTACACGAGGTTTTCGACGGTGGCTCGCAGCCTATGAGCGTTTATTCGTCTGGCATATAACGTTATTTGATCTTTTAACCCTTTCTAGGACCGTGGAAAGTATGCTTCCCACCAAATTTATCAATCTTTGTATGAATTTATGTAGGTTGGCATCAGTTCTGACACATTTTTTTAGAAAGACAGAAACTTTGATGCTTCAGTTCTTTATCTCACACAAAATGATGCGTCTTGGTTTGTTACTTAATTATTAATTAACTAAATTAATTAATCAAATTAAATTTATCTAATAAGCTAAATGAATCCCTTTTCTTATTCTAATTTCAAGCCTAAAAATATTTTAGCATAATATGACTAGAAAAAAATGGCCCGTTAAAGGGTTAAAGTAGGAATGTCAGGAACATGTCATTAATACATAACGTCTTTCAAGTAGTCCTTTAACCAGAAATTGCCAAGATTCAGATAAGTGTTATCAGTTAATGGGTGTTATCTTTTACGGATAAAATTTAAGAATCTTACGCAATATTTTCTGCACCGTCGAGAACGGGATATATGTTTGTCGTGATATTGAACGTGTATTGCTGGTATCCTGCTTATTAGCTCTCGCCTGATCCATAACGGCTGTTGCAACTTATTCAACTTGTTCCTGCTTGATACCTTCACATCCTAGGCTTGGTTGCACACCAAGAATTCCTGTTATTTCAAATCTTTCAACCATTTTTTGTAAGTTAGTTATTGTCATCGTTCCTGTACGTAACTGTTTTAACCACCGGCATTCGCGGAAAGCAGAACTGGCATTTTCATCCCACTGATAAAACAGCTTGACTATTAAGGCACGTTCACGTAGTGACAACGCCATCTACGGACGAATTCTTGCAGAATGACTTTGAATTCCTGCAATCTTTCCTTTTATCCTCGATATCTTGTCACAAAGTACCCGTAAATGCAAATTACGTAATGAGGTTTTCGATCTCAGCGCCAGAATTTTCCCTATGAGCGTTTTTAGTACTAATTTTTTTTCCTTGAAAAATCGAACCGCATACTTTAATGTGTATGGTGGCCAAATTTTGTTATATTTCGTCCAGAATATAACATGCTACAGGGTTTTCTTGATCAGGGCTGCCGCGTGGGTATTAAGCGCCCTTGTTCAAATTGAAATTTGGCGCCCCTTTATGGGATTCTGTTGCACTCTTATAAAGTGCTGCAAATTATATGTGAAATACTCTTTTATAGTATTCAAAATTTGACTTTCGAACCGAAAAGCTTTAAAATTATAATATTAAAACACGTTTGTCTTATTGTTTATTGTTTTTTAGTATTACTTAAATTACCTTTATGGGATTCTGTTGCACTCTTATAAAGTGCTGCAAATTATATGTGAAATACTCTTTTATAGTATTCAAAATTTGACTTTCGAACCGAAAAGCTTTAAAATTATAATATTAAAACACGTTTGTCTTATTGTTTATTGTTTTTTAGTATTACTTAAATTACCTTTATGGGATTCTGTTGCACTCTTATAAAGTGCTGCAAATTATATGTGAAATACTCTTTTATAGTATTCAAAATTTGACTTTCGAACCGAAAAGCTTTAAAATTATGATATTAAAACACGTTTGTCTTATTGTTTATTGTTTTTTATTATTACTTAAATTATCTTATTGTTTTTTTATTATTTCATAAATTTTGAAAACAAGACAAGGATAAAACATTTTTTAAGTAAAATATAAGAATTAGAAAATATATTTAAATATGGATTCTCCTAGCTTTGGCAGCTACACACGCTCGTATCAATTCCTTTATATTTAATTTATCTAAAATTTCGCTGTCTATGGATATAATTGACAAGTCCGGTAAGCTCTCCTGCGCCATGGTAGATCACATGTAGTTTTTTATAATTTTAAGTTTAGAAAAACTTTGTTCTCCAGTAGCCACCGAAGCTGGAAGGGTTAAAGAAATCCGTAAAGCTATTCCAATATTTGGAAATGTATCGGTAAGATTGTTTTCATAAACATCGGTAAGATTGTTTTCATTTAAAATATCAATAGGTGGCATATCCTCTTTGGTAAAACATCGCAAAGATAAAGGTATTATTCCCTGTTAATTCACGGGCACACTCACACGGTGGTGCCGCCACTCATCATTACGAAAAAAAAGCAAACTAAACAACGACGTTCAGCCGCAACAGCTTCACAGCACATAAAGAATAAATATATTCCGATACAAAACATTCCCAATTCCTGTTGTTACATGTTACAAATTCTTATATTTTTAACACGTTCCGTGTGGTAGCACGGACTCTACACGGAACGTGTTTTTATTGTTCGTATCGGCAATCAAATTTTATTTTACACAAACGAAAACAACCCGCAGGAACGAAAATAAAAGTAAACTAAATTAAAATATAAAATAAAAATTAAATCTCATTTTATTGCTTAGAAAATACAAAACATGCAAAATTTCTATCGTATAATTAACAACTTTTATTTAAGTAACATTAAATAAAAAAAAAAACTATAAGTACTATAAATTTTGGCGCCCCCGTGGCCCAGGCGCCCTTGTGCGGTGAACAATTTCGCCACCCCTACGCGGCGGCCCTGTTCTTGATCACTCTGTATATATTCGCTTTTTCTCACTGTACTACGAATTATGAAACCCTCCTGCACGGCATTCTAAAAATAATAATTAAAAAAAAACTTTGCGAAGTTATACTATGCTATGTCCAAAATTCACAGTTTATGCCGAAGGGAAGAGATCATTCTCTTACTCGTGAATAAGCGAGAGTCTGGAGTAGACAATTTTCGCTGGTTTTTACATGAAAAACATACTCGTTTCGCCGTAAGATTTTGGATAGATTTTTTTCGAAACTAAATGGTTGTTTCAGAAGGCATTACTTCATTCTTTATGAGAGGTGTTCTTCAAGCAAGGTTTGATTTTTTTTTTTTTTTTTTTTTTCTCATTACATTCAAACTATCGTTGGCGTATGCCATATGTACAGAGAAGTTCTATTGGAGGTTGAAAAACGAAAGACGTGAAAACATAGCCAGAGAGACGGATATAATAATTTTAACTATTGCAATAAAAGATATATAACGCTAATCCCATAACTTTTGTATAAAAGCTTTATTGGTATTCTTTTCTTTCTTTTTTAAAATGTGGGTAGGTTTTTAGGATTCTACAAGTTCGTCGAGTAAATTCTTTCTTTGGAATCCTTATTGCGGTACGATCTTTCCAGTTATTTTGCAATAAGCATTTTGTACTGTTAATTAGATATCTAATTAAATGTTTATCCTTACAAGTAACGGCACCTGGTAGTAAATTTATGAAAACATTTATATCAATATTTTAAAATATTTATAATAATACATTAAAAACTAAATAGTGCAAAATAATTAAAATTAAAAGAAACTACTTTTCAATGCAAATTTAAAAAAAATTAAATTGATTTCATTAAATTTATTAAAAGATATCTTCCGTTCTGTATTTTTCGAAAACTTTATACATCTGTAAGCACCATTTAAATATATATATATATATATATATATATATATATATATATATATATATATATATATATATATATATATATATATATATATATATATATATATATATATATATATATATATATATATATATATATATATATATATATATATATATATATATATATATATATATATTAAAGCAATTTATTTGTCAAAAAAATAAGAATAAGAAATAAGAATAAGAAAGAAAAGGAAAAAAAAAAAAGCCCTTTACTCAGTTTCGAACTCGCGATCTGACTATTACGGTGCGTTTAAGCGATAAAAATGAAAAACTAACATTATACATAACAATAAAGAGGGGGAATGATTTAAATTTAAATTAGAAGTTGCCATTTTTGCGCAATTAAAATCAAAAGAAGGGGCAAAAACACAGGACAGCATCCGTGGTTTCTCTGGCCTATACCGGAGTGTGTCGTCGCAAACGAAGTAACCACTAGACCAAGCCTGTGCGAACAGCGAGAAGCTAAATATTAATTTAAGTGCTTTTTGAGGTTATCAAGTCTTGTAATCAGTCGCCCTCTAGTAGGTAAAAAGAAAATGATTTTAAAACTGAAGCGCTTGTTTGCTCGATCTTTTCCTAAATTGAGCAACCCTATATCTTTAGAGTTGCCTTCATGTTCTTAGAAAATAACATTTTTATTATTTTAAAGGAATATTTATGTACAAAAATGGCATAAACAAATAAAGCACATTCTTAGAACAACAAAAGGAATTTTGTTGCACGCATCTCTCTCTGTTGTTGTTGGCGCTTTGCACCACAAACCTATATATTTGTTATTTGCAAGTTATGTTTGTACATCTCTAAACAATTTTACAGACCATTGATCGAATTTAAAGTAAAATTTCAGAATTCATCCTTATAAAATTGGGAAAATGTTCTCCCCCCCAAAAAAAACCTTCATATAATCTGATTCTGTGATCATAAGATTTTTGTTAAAAAAATAAGTGATAGCTAAAGATGTATTTTACTAAAAATAATAATAATAATAATGAAAAGAAATTCTAAAATATTCTATTCCTATTAGAAATATTTTAAACATTTACCTTTTAGTAATGCAAAAATAATTTTTAAAAGGGCGTCACTTAATTTGAAATTCCAGCTGATTCGTTAAAATCGGAATTAGCTGATAGGCTTGATTTTAGTTCAACAAGAACTGAAGTTAGAAAATGGTAAATGATAGAAATAAAAATGATAGAAATGCTACAAATTTGTATTATTATTATTAAATTTGTATTGTATTATTATTATATTATTATGTACGTTATTGCTCTTTTTATTACAAATGAGCAGTTCATTATAATATTGTAAATGTGAAAAGTGCTCGAATTCAAATGAGTGTGAAGAACAGTTTTGAACAATTACGCTTTGAACAGAGTTTTTACTTTTTCTATACGTAGTATAGAGAAAGTATAGTAATCGTCAAACAATTTAAACTCCAGATTTTGACGAATTTTCACAATTCAAACTTCCCCGAATTCGTAAAACAGATTTTTGGAAAATGTCCATTTGTCTGTTTGTGACAAAGACAACTTAAAAACGCTTTGAGCTAGGTGGTTGGAATTTCGGTATACAGTTTTTACACCAATTTGTAGATTTACATCAAATTTTGATCAAAATGCGTTCCGAGCAAGTCGGTATGTCCGGTTGTTTGAATATAAGTTAAAATGATAATTACAAAACGAAATTGCATATGAAAGATAATTCGATTTTCGGATACTAATGACTGTATGTCAAGGATTAATCGCCAAAAATAATGTTACATTCAGAAAAAATGCTAAATTCATGCCAAATGCTAATATTTCGTAACTATTATACGCCATACCATGCAAAGCATTCTCTAGGATAACACCTTTTGGGATGACTATTCCAGCTAGTTTTTTTAGGGAATTTATTACATTTTTACCTTTGGCGTTGTAAGGCTCAGTTCATCTGATTTCCATGACGAAAACTACAAAATCACCGAGACTAGGAAGATCACGTGATATCCGAAGGGGGTAATCCAAGACAGGGAGGAAATATGATAGAATAGCGACTGCAGAAGAGAGCTGGGAGAAAGGGGACAACTTTGTTCATCATGAAACTGATGAAACTTGTTTGATTCATTTCAGGCCGACACATGAATCTATGTATACGTACATGTAAAGTCATGTAAAATATAATAATCTTGAAAAGTATCTGCTTTGACTTCACAAATCATTGCTAAGAGGGGAAATTCAATAAGTGCGACGGTTTACAGTTCAAGAGGAATAACTGACGCCAGTCATATTAAAACTCTAGAGGAAAGATATCGAGAGAAGGAATTTTAGAGGCACTTTCATGTTTGAAATTCAATCCGGCAAGATGATTACTTGTGACTGGGTCCGGATGGGAATCTGGTGCTTCTGTCGAGGAATATGAGAAAGGGAGAGTGAACACAGGTGACTCCCCTTCCCCTCCCCCTCCCATTACCATCTCCCCCTTTTCTGTGTAACAAAAAACTTAAAATGCGAGTAACCGAGCTTTGAGGGCCCAGCCAGTTCTAATGCGGAGATGATTAATTGAAACTGGATAGCTCGAACGACGTTCAGGTCGAATGTTCAGGGGAAAAAATGTTACGCACCGAGACCTATTACGGATAAAAAGCGAATCCCAGGGGTTTAGGATTACAATAACATTAAGTTAAAGCAGAAAATTCGGGGATGAAAGGTTAGGATACAATTTCATATAGGGATATAGGTAAGCGTAGTTTCTTCAAGGCATTTTCACCTGCATCCAATACAAAAAGAAATTTATGGTAAATTTTCGGAATTTTTCATTCACTATAAGATTTCGCTATCAGATAAAACATTCGTCACTTAAAATCCCCGCATGTTTCGTCTGTAATATAATTTTTCCAGGATCATTGATATTACATTTGCATAAAATGTGATTTTCTCTGTTATATAATATTGCTATACAATTTTATTTGATAACCCTCCAAAATTCAACCAAGAAAATTTTTAAAAATGTATTTTAATCAGTTTTTTATCTTACAAAACTGAAATATTCTTCTTTAAGAGCCATTTCGTGTTTTAATACGACACAATAACCTGAAATTAAGTGTTAGGAGAACTGAAAAAAAATTCTTTTGATCTAAATTTGCATAGAAATATGTCTGTTTTGACATGTTGGCAACTGCAGATTTCATTTTAAAATGCCCATTATTCGTTCTCAGCTAATTAGTTGGCCCTCTTCATCCTCTACTACAGATGAAATGGCAGAGAAAAAAATTTCATTCGGAAATATGAAACAAAAATGTGAGTCATTACAACGAGTTATTAGAGTAAAATCCTAGAAAAATTGTACGATATAGAGAACGCATTTTTCTTGCATATCGACGCAAAACAGTTCATATTAACCCTTTAAAGGGCCATTTTTTTCTAGTTATATTATGTTAAAATATTGTTAGGCTTGAAATTAGAATAAGAAAAGGGATTCATTTAGCTTATTAGATAAATTTAATTTATTTAATAAATTATTTTGGTTAATTAACAATTAAGTGACAAACCAAGACACATCATTTTGTGTGAGATAAAGAACTGAAGCCTCTAAGTTTCTGTCTTTCTAAAAAAATGTGTCAGAACTTATGCCAATCTACATAATTCCATACAAAGATTGACAAATTTGGTGGGAAGCATACTTCCCACGGCATTAGAAAGGGTTAAAACAAATGTGTTACACAAAATTTGTTATTTTGTTGACTCTAAGATTTTAAAATTCGCTTAATAACTTAAAACTTTTTTTTCGTTTATTATTATTATTATTTTCAGGCAAATAAATTTCTTATACCTTGCTTTCAAGCTAGAATATATTTTTATTGCAGGTTTCCATTTCGAATTTTGTTACCTTTTTATTGTCTCGTATAAAAGCATACATAGAGAAAGTATTGCAATCATCAAAAAGTTCCAGCACGACATTTTGGCGACACATGAGCCTTTCAAAACTTCATGAGTTCAAAAAGATACATTTTTGGCATTATGTCCATCTCTATGAATACTATAACTCAAAAACGCTTAGAACTAGACAGATAAAATTTGATAAATGAATTTTACGCCGAAATTGATGATTTTTATCAAATTTTGAACAAAATCCCTTCAAAGGAATAATTGTCCGAGCTTCTAAGTACAAGGAATGCATTTACTACAAAACATAAAGGGCTAAATGGATAAAATTTGGTACACGAGCTTAGCATCTAAAGTGCACATCTGTATCAAATTTAAGACCCATATCCATCAAAAGATTGATCGTCTGTTTGTAATTTCGCATGCGTTTAAACATGTAATTCAAAAACGTGACAATTCAGCTAAATGATACTTGGTTCAAGTTTTAACTTCTAAAATATAGATCTATATTAGCAATTAGAACCAAATCCATCAACAGTTTGGCGTGTTTTTTAGCTATCGGTACTCTGTTGGTCTGTGATTTGCATGTAAATGCAGTATTTCAAAATAAAATGATCTAAATAAGTGAAATTTGGTACTTGATCTTGCCTTATGTCTACAATTGTAGTTTTATATGAAATTTAGGTATAAATCGATTGGACAAAAGCTGTCTAAAATATATATTTCGATTTTCTAACATTTGTTTATGAACCTCATGTCAGTGGTTAATCGTAAAAGAATCGCCAAAGATAGCACGCTTGATTCAGGCCAAAAAAAGATATAAGTACTTTTCACCAATAGTATGCAATCAATACACAAATATCGGTTTTCTTTACTTTCCTATGAGCCATGCAATTTTATGTGTGGACTGACAATAAAAATCTGAGTACTTGTGACTTTTGAAGTATCAAAGTTTACAATTTTATGTAAATGAGAGGAATATCATCTTTATTACTGAATATGAGAGTCATTTTTGTAAGGATCATCGCTAATTTCAAATAACTAAAACTTTTATACTTGCAATTATTTGCTTTTCTGGTAAATAGGGCTCCGTTTGTTCATGTATTTCTATGATCTCATCGGCTATTAGCCCTTTAATATGCTAGACTATCAGAGTCGGATTACTCATCGAGGAAGCCCATATTGGACTGCATGTTTTGGGATATTCATTGGTTTATTATTGGTCTTGTGCGGAAGAATGGAGAGACTCAGATGTTATCCCCTCCATCTGACCAGTTTTCAAAGTGACAAAGACAATCTCTCAAGTCAAATTTGGAAGGAGCTAGAATAGACAAGAAGCAATTTAATCTATTTTTTTAATTAAAAGAATCTAAAGATTTGAAGGTAACAAAAGAAACCCATATATGAAAGCTTTTTTCCCCCTCAACTTTCTGGTATACTTCCACTATATAGCTTGTTATATGCTTTGTAGCATAGTAAAGACTAACTACCCATGCGGTTTGCGAAGATTCGCCTGAGCACTGAGATGGCAAACTGAAAGGAAATTGAAATTATTCCTCTTTTCTTTCTTTCTCCCCCCCCCTTGTTTCTTTTAATTAATATAATTGAATTATTCAAAGTACGAAGTCGAGTTCTGTAATTCATTAGGGGATAGTCAGCCATCTGACTCTCCGACTCGCCACGAAAGCAGACAGATTTAAACCATAAAAACTGAATGACCGGACCGCCGCAACAGCAACATTGGAGGGAACTGTGGTTGAGTCCTAAGGGCCATCACCGGCCACGGTACAACCCTCCCCGAAGGAAGTACGTCCCGTCATTGATGGGAGGAGTCAGATAAACCACCTATTAGTGTACCCTCCAGGGTGGCGAGATCCAACCACCATGCCGGAAACATCTCATCCTCATTTCGAGGTGCCCCCCCTTCTCCGGGATATATATATCAAGGCCGTATGCCAAAATCTATTCTGCGTCCTTTTGTAAAAAGGTATTGTCTCTGTAACCGATGGTCTATATAATATTCAATCAAAACCAATCGCAGACAACTCATTAATTATATCTCTTACGGGAATATATGAGTCATGCATTCTTCATTATAATGTTTAAATAATTAAGTCATGCAATAGTCATAAAATCTGTATAATTTACATTCCTGTATAAATTACATATTCGAAATAGAAATAATTCATTCGTAACAAATTTAATTTATTGTCCTGAGTTAATTCATTCGTAAATTAACAATTTCAGTGCCTTTTCCCTTCCAATTGGGAAGAAATTTTATGAAATTTTAGATCCATTTATAGACAGTCAATTATTCGATGAATTCGTTTAAAAATTTAGTTTTGATCTACAATTGTGGTAATAAGATCATATATTAAATTTAATATTTCTAACCTTTTTCGTTTTTCAGTTATCATATATACACGTATAAGGACGGATAAACAGATTTCATTCAAAATTTGATTGAAATCAGGGTAAAGTCTTAGTTTAGTGTCCCCCTTATTTCTTCGAGAATGTCAACAGTACAACGTTGCCAATCAAGAGGGCTGATGATACAAACAATACTTGAAACTGTTACAATTATCCCCCATTTCATTAAAATTAGAAGATTTATTGATAACAATTGTTTTATCTAAGAACACTGCTTTTTAAACCTTTCTAGGTCACAATTGCTGAATCTTTTTTGAATTCTGAAATAACGAACTTTTGAAAACTGGCTACGCCGGTCGGTACGTTAGATAATAAAATTCTATGAGATACCTTCGGTATTTCAAAAAAGGCAAAGGACAGAATTTTTTAACAACGCAAACACATCCTACGGATTTGCTAACAGCGGGAGCAGGAACCCAGTAGCTTCGATAGTTCATTAAATTTGAAGGATTCTGAGAAAAACAGAAACAGCATGCCGCTTGCTTTTTTGGGTTATCATATTGGCGACAAACTCGAGGGCACACTATACTAGGATTCAACCAAATAAGTAGTCGCGATGTTAGAATTGAAAGTAAAATTTCATCTGTTGCATTTGAGTTATTGGGCATAGCCCCACTTCCCCTGCCCCGACTTTTTTTTTTTTTTCCCTAAAGGTAATCTAAAATATGAAATTTAACTAAATCTTGAGGTCGAATTTAGAAACGACAGTAATATTTTTCTTTTGTAATTCTACAAATACAAGAACCAGAGGTGTGTTGGTGCAGTATAGGACAGTAGTTAGGCTTAGAATTGGAACAGATATACTTTGGAAAGTTAAATTTTGCACTTTGGCAATTTTTTTAATCAATCAGAATTTTCATTAATTATAAAAATAAATGTTGATGTTTTTCTACTATAATCTCCGAAAATGTTACAACACAAAAATTATTTTTATGCTATCTTAATATATATATCACATATTTATCTTTTCAATATCAATTTAATTTGGGAAAAAATTTCACTATTTTAATTAATTAAAAAATATTGTTAAATATATTATGCAACAAAATGTAATGTTGTTGAAATAAAACTGATAGTTTTATAATTGTGACAAATATTTCATCCATGAGTTTTCTTCTATTGTTAAGGAGGAAGTTATACAGATACAGCTTATTTTTGCATGTTCAGCCAGTTCCTTTTATAGAACACTTATAATAATTTTTTTGAAATATTGCTGTATTTATAATTAAGCTTTAATTTCACTAGCAAACCTTTGTGAATCAACAGATCATCAAAGGCAGTTTGTATTTCATATTCTAGAAAGTAAGAAAGAAGAAATATTTAGTTCAATTTTGCAATCCTTGGAAAGGGCTGCTATAGCACATGTCCTTTCAAACACAATTCTAGTTACACCATTGGACTGAGCTGAGAGAAGATACCATAAAGGAGCTGCACTCAGTTGAGAATAATTGGTCCAATTGGTTGAATATAGACTGCCTCATTCCCTTTTTTCTTTCTGTTGCAACATATTATTAACAAAGCTCTTGCATCTACTATTTCTATAATTTTTGCTTTTACTGGTAAAAAAAATTCTATAATTACTGCAATTATTCAAACTATTTTTGTACTAATTATCTAAGAACGAATTAAGAAACAAAAAAAAAAAGAAACGTAAGCAACATACAGAGTTTAAAATCAATAATCTTATCAATGACTAAGCAGATTAAATAAAAAAAATTTAAAAAAAAGAGGAGAAAACATGAAAATAGAGACAAAAATTTAGGTTTAAAAAATTAAAAATGATGCAAACAAGAAATGCCTCTATTTCATTCTACGAGCGTAAGATGGCGCAGTAAGTCAAGATACGGCGATGAGATGGAATTCTTCCGAAATGTGGACAGCAGCTATTATAGGAAAACTATTATGCTATTTATTTCCTTCCATTGTTATAAGCAGAAATTGCTCAGAAAAATATCTCGTCAATAAGCAATTCTTTAAAATTTACAGAGTAGTTGTATTTATTATCGCCATTTTTTTTGGCGTCACCAGAAATGATTTCGCATAAAAATCGCGTCGTGATATTTTTTCCAATTTTAATTGAAGCCATGAATCGCGATAGATTGGTTTTATTTCATAAAGAATATTGTTAAATCATTATTCTATCATCATTAAATCATTATTTTATCTGGACTTTCTTAAAGCTATTTTTTAAGATTCTTTCTATAAATTCTCATTCGATTATTGCGAAAATTCCAATGATTTGATTTTTTTTCCATTAAGTTTTATATCTATATTAAATAAGTTTTTAACACGAATCCATTTTTATCTTTAAATATTTAAAATATTTTCAAATACTAACGGAATATTTTAGATTTCGAGAATTGTCTTGATACATTTTTTTTATTTCCCAATCAAATTTAAAACTCTTTAAGCAGCTTTCAATAATGACCTTAATATAATAATAATAGTAAAAAAAAAACCTAAATAAAACTTATCAAAAAAACTAAATTTTTTGAGAGGCTTAACAAAAAAATGTTTATGTTAAAAATATATTAAAACACTTTTCATATGTTTCTCATTTATACATCATTTCATCATATATTTATCTATTTATAATTGATTTTAATGTCAAAGTACTTCACTTATAAAATGAGAATTTCGCTCATACATCGTTTTTTAAAATCCGCACATTTTCTGCCATAGTTATTATTTCTCCGTTTCCCTAAAAGAGAAAAGTTATTCCTAAATAGAATGGAGGGTGACATACTTATCATCCCTCTCGTTTTCAACTAAAAGGTAAGAGAGGAAGTAACAAGCATCTGGGGCATCCCTTGTCTAGAAATTGGGAAACGAACATTGGGAAAAATCAGTTTCGAGTCAATCCGCCGAAATGGTCTCTCTGATAAGTACGTAATATATCTTTAAATACCTACATTTTTTCTGCATAAATGTTCTGTTGAAAATTTAAAATGTTTCAAAAACGTGAAGTACTTCCATTGAAAGATAAGACTGAAATGTTGATCAAATTTAATAAGAATACAGGATTACAAAATAAAAAAGAAATTAGATAGTTTCAGTACGAAAAACCATTACCAATGACAGAAAAAACAAGCAGAAAGCATTTCCCTGAAATTTTTTCGCATGCTCTTTAATAAAGGTGTTAACCCTTTCCCATCCCGCAGTTTAAAAACTAAGGTCATGACTATACTTGACTATACTATGACATGGACATGACTATACTATGACATGATCATGACTATACTATGACATGGACATGATTATACTACGACATGGTCATGACTATACTATGACATGGCCATGACTATACTATGACATGGTCATGACTATACTATAACATGGACATGACTATACTATTACATGGTCATGACTATACTATGACATGGTCATGACTATACTATGACATGGTCATGACTATACTATGACATGGCCATGACTATACTATGACATGGACATGACTATACTATGACATGGTCATGACTATACTATGACATGGACATGACTATACTATGACATGGACATGACTATACTATGACATGGTCATGACTATACTATGACATGGTCATGACTATACTATTACATGGTCATGACTATACTATTACATGGTCATGACTATACTATGACATGGTCATGACTATACTATGACATGGCCATGACTATACTATGACATGGACATGACTATACTATGACATGGTCATGACTATACTATAACATGGACATGACTATACTATGACATGGACATGACTATACTATGACATGGTCATGATTATACTATGACATGGACATGACTATACTATGACATGGACATGACTATACTATGACATGGTCATGACTATACTATGACATGGACATGACTATACTATGACATGGACATGACTATACTATGACATGGTCATGACTATACTATTACATGGACATGACTATACTATGACATGGTCATGACTATACTATTACATGGTCATGACTATACTATGACATGGCCATGACTATACTATGACATGGACATGACTATACTATGACATGGCCAAGGTTATGACTATACTATGACATGGACAAGGTCATGACTATACTTCCTCTTCGTACACTTTGTATATGAGAATGTAGGAATAGAGGAGAGGCTTAAAGCTTACGAAAATTCGTTTACAAAAGACCTGCATGTACAAAAAAGCAAATTTCTTGAAGTAGAGGAAATATTTTTGTCTCAAACTATTCCCATAAATTAAATGTGCATTAAATATTTCCGTAAATAAACTTAACGTTTATAGAAAAATTAAAAGAAATTGCAAATAAAATAGTTATTTGTTTTCTTCTGGTCCAGATACCATGCCTTAGGAATAGTTCAAAAATGATGAATTCATAGAAGACAATGTTTCCTGGTTCTAATTTAAGTAATGATGATGAAAAATGCGAAGAAATTATTCCTTCTACTAAAGACACAATAGACTCCATTGGATTGTTGTTTTTTGTCAAAATTCTAGTGAAAAAAAACATTCGTAGGACTTAATTCGATTCCGAATATTATATTTAATTTTGACAGACAATAATCTGCACTTCAAATGACGATTAAAGATTTTATTAAATTAAACGTCCACAAATTAACATGTGAATATTATTTTATTTTATAGTTTGATGGCAAGATGTGGTATGATTGTTTTCGCTTTTATGCTAAAAATTTATTTGAAAAAATTAATTTGTTTTCAATATTATGTTGTAAAATGTTAGTAGCATTGTAATGATAAACCCTTTTATTAAAATTTCGACTTCGCATATCTTTATTTTAATATCATTTCACATCAACCCCATGAAAGGCTCCAGGGTTAGACATCCACGTTTAGACGTCACCTCAGTGCATCTCAAAAATAAAAGCATTTACTCTCAGAGTTTTTTAAAAGCTAAACTAGAATGTTCTTTTCTTTTCATTTTAATTCTTCCGACACATTTCCTGTGATGTCGTTTGCTATTTCATCGAATGGCGAAGAAGAAATCTACCGGATTCTCAGAATCAGTTTCTTTAATAGTTACACGTCATTTACTTATTATAGAATATAATAGGCTTTATTCCATCCTTGTAAATTTCCTTTTCTTACCTCAGATGAAAAAGGTTTTCTATTTTCTTTCATTCTCAGAATATTTTCTATATCTTTGTTCTAAATCGAGACTTTTATACATTGTAATACATTTTTTTTTTTTTTTGGAAACAAAATCTAAAGCGATTCGCTTAATCTTGGGGTATTGAATTTTTTTCAGAGACGAATAACGAACGTTTTCTTTCTGAAAGAGATTTTATAGGCCAAAAATGTAATTTTTGTGAAGAAAATAACATTTATTTGTACAAATAATAACGAATAGCTTTGAAATCAATGCGCGACGAAACTGAATTGAAAGTTAATAGCTAAAAGGAATTTCAAATTAGTTAGGCGGGGCCTGAAGTACTGCATGGAATTGTTACCAACCTTAAGTGTAGCCTCAGAATGGAGTAACAGGCGATCCAACAGGTGTGTCCTGTACAAAAACTATTTCTTTATATATGTTTTTCACATGTTGGAGAAACTAGTAACAGGCGATCCAACAGGTGTGTCCTGTACAAAAACTATTTCTTTATATATGTTTTTCACATGTTGGAGAAACTTTGTTCTATTTCTTTATTTTTCTATGCAAACTATTTCTATTCTGTCATTCGACATGTGCCACTTGTTTGAATATTGCGCTATTTTTTGTCGAGTTGCTACAGTATGATTTGGGACTAATTTTAAGTTCGAGTCACATTTTTATAAGTTTCAAAATCATGCACATAATTTCACGATTTTGTCGCGACCTGCCAAAAATTGACTCGCAAATCGCAATTTGAGAACTTTCATTATAAGCCAGATGGTAAATTTAAATTATTAAAAGTTATTTTAAGGTTAATTTGATACTGAATTTGATACTGGCCATTGGTCAACAAGTTTTTTTTTTTTTTAAAGTTTTTCTTGCGGGTATTTCTGATGAAAAAAAATAAAAAAATTCTGGTCCAATTCTGGCTGAAAAATTTCCTAGGGCCATAAATTTGGGAAATAAATAAGGAAATCAAATATTAAATAACACTAACTAAAAGAGTTTTCGATTAAAAAATAGTAAATTAGTTCTAAAATTATTCAGTGGTGCTTATTAAATTTTTAGTGGTGCTCAGATAAGATTGAGGGTTCGGATCATGCTCGTCTATTTTTGTTTAGAAATGCAGAAAATGAATGTGCTTTGTAACAAAATATTTGTTGCAATACTAATTGTAGCTCAATTTGATACAATATTTTAACTACTTTTTGCTTTTCAGTTACATAAATTGATGTACATTTGTGCAAAAATTGATTGCTTTTTTCCTTTTCTTTAACTGTTAATAGAATCTTGAATTTGTATTTCTGCCCTGTTCATTATCAACACGTTAAGCATCATATCAGTCACTGGTGACTGACACTTAATTTCTTGTTCGGATTACGTCAGTCACAGGCAAATCGTGCCTCATCCATCATCGGTGACTGACTTGGTACTCACCATTCAGACCACATCAATCACTGTTAATTTATAATATGCATTTAAAAAATTATATTCCCTTTAGAAGTTTTAATTTTCAGATCACAAAATAGTGAACCAAATTACATACAGTCTTATCGCTATTTTAAAAAGAACTCTGGTTGCCAGCATATCAAAGAAATTGGATGTCGCGGTCTAGATGAAAAAGACATCAAAATAGGCTTCACATGTTAATAGTCCGTGAGATAATTAATAAACTTCTTTCATTTGGCAGGTGACTCAATCATTAAATTATTTATTTCAGCCTGGAAACTACACTGAAATGTATTTATCTTCAAATAACAGTACAAAAAAAAAAAGAACCAATAAAAACATAACTCGATAACTACATCAGTGGCTATTTGTAAATCGATTTCTAGGCCATGATAGCCTGGTTGGTAGGGCGTTGGATTCGCTTCCGTTGGGTTGCGAGTTCGAACTCCGACGGCCGAAGATCCCCGCGTGCGTGGTGGCGGACGCGCGTATAAATCTGGTTGCAAAATCCTCTATGTCGAAAGTAATACAACTGGTGGTGCTGGATCAGGGATGATCGTTCCCTGATTTAGTCTAAATTACGATCTGTGGTTGAGTGAATGAAATGCATGAATGAACTCCACCCCGTAAAAAAGTTTGTGACGTGCATGTAACTAAGTCGTTCTCTTGGCCCTAGATGACGCTACTGTGAAAACAAGAGACTTACCATTGGCTTAATCCAAAAATGATTTCTTTAAAGTCAGTGGGCTTGTCTAGGGCAAGTGTCATTAGAAACAACAACAAATCTGTTTCTTTTGTATTTGAGGATAGCGGAAGCAAAACTCAATTTCACCAAAGACCTGTGTAAACTGATTCGGTGTACTTAGCAGTTTTAATGTCCTACTATTGAAGATTATATAGTTTTCGCATGGCTGAATCTGATATCTATTTCGCATTAGAGGTTTGGACCAGCCGGTAGAAAAAAAAGCGATTGGTTTTTAATTATGAAGATGGCTGTATCAAATAAACCGGACAGCAAATAAATCTGCTTCCGTTTGGTATGAAAAGATCCATCTACTTACCATCCAACCAGTTTTTGCTTGATGGCCAAATAGAGAGTGCTTACACGAGGCCAACTATTGCGCTCTCTAGAAGACCACACCCACCTCGGGAGATCAAGCGACTGCAATGGGACAATGACATATAGTTATTCCAAGTGAGAAAATCATTTAACATTATACCATTGCGGTCACGTCATCTTCCCGAGGTAGGCGTGACTTTTTCCTGCGCGCAATAGTTGGCTTCATGTAAGATCATGGAACATCGTACCGAATTGGCTGGCTAAAGTTATCAAACAATAAGAAAGAAACACGAGTAATAGACAAAGAATAGAGAAGACGCCAGAGAGAACAGAATGTAACAGAAGATTAGAGAAAACGACCCGGGGGTGTTGGGATTAATAAGACTGAAACAATTTAATCAGTGGTGCTTGCATAGGGTAGACAACCACACACCAGTGAAAACCCTGTCAGCGAATTGTCAAAGATGACCTAATGTATATTTTGGCTTTATTAGTACAAATATTATATTTCAATAATCCTATTGGAGAATTTTTATTATGTTGACTGAAAGCAACTGAATTAGTGATGCTGTGCAGAGGATGGAGGAGCACTGTTGAAGAAGACACCAGTGAAAATATGTCAATGAATTGTCGAAGATGGCCTAATATATGTTTTGGCTTTATTTGTATAAATATTATATTTCAATAATCCTATCGAAGAATTGCAAACATGTTGACTGAAAAGTCTGTTCGGAATAAATATTTTACTTATGAATTATCTTGGGGTCAGTACCAACCTATTAAATAAAAAAAGAAATGTATGAAGACGTTTCGAATCTTTCTGGGTGAATAACTTAAAAAATTCTCATCCACTTTATAGGATTCAATAAATTGCAAGGTACTATCAACTGACTCATTGACGATTAGACTTAATAATATGCTAATCAAATTAATCAATCAAGTCATATTTTTCATTCACTTGATCCAAATGTATACGTGTAAAAGCGTGTAATTGTTTTATCTAAAACATTAATCATAAAAAAAAAAGCCATTCAACTTCAAGCAATCATAACAAACAATCAATACAAACATAACTCAATAAATAAATAATAAATAAAACTGAAGATCTTCACAAATGAGATCTTCGGTAACCTTTAACTTTTCTCCCCGTTCCGACAGAAAGAAAAGTTGGCAGCCGAAAGGTATCAAATGAGCAGCCGGCAGAAAATCCAGCTTTATTTATATTCTTGCGCCGGGTAATTACGGTAAAATTCGCAAAACTTCATACTGAGCCATTAAACAGCGGCGAGCAGAGGGAAGTTAAGCGCCGGGCAGAAAGGTATAAAATGAAGAACCTGCCCGCTGAAAATAATGTCTCAATGAAAGTTTTTCTCTTAAGTGGTTTTTCATCCAATAGGAAGGCGATGGAAAGCACAACGAGGTAGGAGCGAAAAAAAATATCCAAGAATTCTAACACACTTTAGCGATAGATTCGCTCAATCTGACAGAAGCCTATCTAAGAGCAGTATTGCCAAACTGAAATATATCTGCCATGTATGGCCACAAGTTGAAGTGCGCCATTCGGAAACACTACAGAGGTTTTGGATAAGCAATTTACAGACGTGTTTAAATAAAGCTATTCATTAACTTTTCTATTCATTGAGGTTCTATGAAGCTTAAAATCACTGTTCATAGGTTTAAATAATGTTAATGTTAAAATTATGTTATTGTAATTTAATTATTTACAATAAAAGAACAAAAAATTAAAAGATATCCAAATCAATATCTTGGTATTTAAATTAAAAGATATGGGACATCAAAATAATTAAATACATAACTCAGGATTATGAAAAGAAATTTTCTAAGGCCCTCCACACATTTATTGAAAAAGTTATGACAAATTTAACGTTGTGACACATATTTTAAGCCCAATTTTTTTTTTTTTTTTTTGAAAATTTTTCAGACGGCTGTTTTTTAGATTGCCGTTTATATTATACGACTTGGCTCTATCTCTCAATTGTTCAGCCGTAGTGTCCTAATATTGCAGGACTTTATTACGTTTCATATTTTTTTCTTAATCACAACAATGTCCTGATGGAAATTCTAATTATTTTTCTCTTAGAAAAAATTACATTGCTTCTGAGAAGAAATGAGTGTAGGCAGGCACGGAGAAAGAGAATCTAAGACCCCCCCCCCCCAATCTTAAATTAACATATGAACACTTTATCTACCTTTTCTTTGTAATTGGATACACTCTTATTTTCCAAAAACTACAGAACAAACATTTTTAAAATTATTTTGTACTCCTTTTCGTCATTCCAAAAGACATCAAAAAATTAATTATGCTTGTAAAGCTACCTAATATATAGGCCAACAAAGATGTCGTCCTTTAACTTTGCAATACTTTCCAGATGGAAAGCTGTCCCGAGATGACGAAACGCTCATATTTGTTGTTAACCAATGGTTGCAATCGGAGGAATCACCGTTCTTGGACGAAAATATCCGAATGTTCATGCCCCGCTAAGCTAAATCTCTAAACAATGGTAATATTTACAGCAAAAAATAGTCTAATTATTGCAGTTCAATACTTACACTTTCTTTTTTTTTTTTTTTTTTTGTTGCTAAACATAACCTACTTTCTGAATTACCCTCTACATTTAATGAAAATGTAATTCAAATACAAAGCATACCTTGATAACTAACTTAGATTATATGCAGTATTTCATGTTAGTTTAATGTCAAATATACTCGGCATTCATTTTCCACGCCAAACAGACAAGTGTCTTTAATATTCGACACACAACTTAAGTATCATGCAAAGTGTCTGTTATATACCACATACACAAAAGTACCGTTGCATTGTGACATTTGCGTTGCGGTAATTCATTCATAAGACATTACTGTTCGCATAATACACGCATCTTCACATATCATGTGAAGTTACGACACATGCTACATTATAATGTCATATCCTTTCTCTTCCTCTTGCCAAAAATCCAAAATTCAATTTGTTTGGCTTATTTGATATTTGTCATGTGTATATAAATTGAGGCCGGCGTCCTGGCATAGGGGTAGAGCTTTTTCCCCGTGATCTGGGAGTCCCGGTTTCGAATTCCGGTGCGGGCATGGTTGTTCTTCGTCTGTGTTCTATCTGTGAGGTGTGTGAATGTACCCCCCTGTAAAAAGGGGATGTGCAAGCGAGTTTGTGAGTTTCATCTTCATATGAGCTGGAAGTCGGACTTCTGCCCTCAGGTGCTCAAGGATCTTTACCCTCAGAAGATACTGCACCCCCTTTCCATGGTAACACAGGACACGTCATCATTATCATCATCAATATAAATTGAGGCCGTTGGTCAACACATCATTGACACCCATAAACAAACCATGTATGCATAAGAATGTTAGCATTCATTATGTTTTCTGAATCCTTTGGAATTCATTATGTGCATCACCATTATACCCACCATCAATATCCATCATCGCAAGGGGGTTGCGTTTTTGGTTCACAACTGTAGAAGCCTGAGCAGTTGAATAGGAATTCCCTTTTTGAGATGCCACTTTGGATGAAAAAATTTACGTCGTGAAATAGTTTTCTGAATGAACCCTCGTCATGAAATGCTCTGAAAGAATGGTTAGTAACAATGCATTTATGGAAGTAATCTATGTCAGTTTTTAGTACAGATATGTCTCAGTTAATCTATTTAACAAACAATTTTTGGCTTTGATACTACTTGTAGGATCGCGGTGGCCTGGTGGTAAGGTCTCGGCCTCGGGGCTGGAGGGTCCAAGCTTCGGAACCCGGTTCCACTGATGAACTGTCAGGTAAGTGGGTCTGAAGCACGCGAAATCCGTCGGGGTGAAATGTCCTCCCGCTGGTGTGATGCAGAAGTTTTGAAAGGGAAGGGTGCCAGCTCAAGTGCTGAATTCATCAACTGACCATGGTTCAAATTTACGAGGATCGTTCCAAAATCGCTCACATGTTGCTTTAAAATGGAATTAAACTCGACATTACTTCTTTTACGGGCCGAGGTGGCCTGGTGGTAAGGTCTCGGCTTCGGAACCGGAGGGTTTCAGGTTGGTGACCCGATTCCAACGAAGAACCGTCGTGTAAGGGGGTCTGTTGCACGTTAAATCCGTCATGACCAAACGTCCTCCCGCTGGTGTGGTGTGGTGTGGTGTGGAGAGGGGGGTGCCAGCTCAGGTGTCGTCCTCGTCATTTGACCGTGGTTCAAAATGACGAGGTCCGTCCCAAAATTGCCCTAATGTTGCTTCAAACGGGACGTTAATATAACCAAACCAAAACAATTACTTCTTTTACAGTGTCTACCCGATGAGGATGAGCGTTGTCTTCCATGATCGTGAAATTTGGATATCAAAAATTTCGTACATAGTAATGCAGATTTTATCTTGAAGCGTATATAACAATTAAATGTACCTCCTTAAAATGAGTGTACCAATGTACGTACAACTATTTATCAAAAGGAAAAATATTTTTCATATATATTATTATTGAAGTTATAGTCAAAGTCCTAAATTCCGGTTATTAGTGAAAAACTTTTAAAATCTGTGGAAATTAGAGGTAAGAAAGCAAGTCAATAAAATTGACACCATCGAACCGATATATTTTAAAATTTTTTATGATGGCTTGAAAATATTTTTCTCGTATTATAACTTTCAAAGTCATTGCCATCAAGATAACAAGAAATACAATATTAAGGAATTAAAATGATAAAATATTTTTTTCGCTTTTGCAAATTAAGGTTGATTGTTCTAATTTTCCATGTTTTCTTCCAAATGACATTATTTGCATGAACTTAAAAGAAGTTTAAATGATTTCGTAGCGTATATACTCAGAAAAAATATAAGATATTTCCGTTGTTTATACCCTCTCCCCCCATTATTTCTTAATAATATCGTATTCACGATAAAGGTTTTGCTTCGAAGTAAAATAATACACACAAAAAAAATCTTTTACTAAAAGGAAGCATATCATCTCTAAAATATGATATTGGAAAAAAAATGTAGAAAGAAATCACATTGCCCGTTATTTTCCTTTTTCGAGTCTTAGTTCAGACATATATCGAAAATAGAATAACATTTATGCTAGACTTTTATGTCACGTAAATAATATAATGATGTCTGGAAGATATGAAAGAAAAATTTCGTTTTCTTTTATGATGTTTATGTAAGACAATTTACATGCAGGTTTTAAAAAAGGGGGAATTTCTAGCTCAATTTATCCCTAAAATATGGCAAGTTAGGGGTGATAAAGACTGAGAAAATCGTAATGCCCTTTCTCACGACTGCTTTTATCCTTAGGAAAGGTATGAAAGATACCATTTATTCTTTTTTCACTTTCCCCAATGTTGGCTTTCATGTACCAACAAAATAATAACAATGTTATATAAAAAAAATTTCTGTTACCTACTGAATGCCCGCTGGAATTTTTTTGGGTAAACGCAGCAATCTGTGTAGATGTAGAGCAACAGGGAGTAAGTGGGTAAAAAAGCCCCGGGCCCCAATCTCAGAGGGCGCCTCGAAGATGAAATGGCAGTTCATATAACTCACGGTATAACACCAAACATGACAAGGGGGTGGGTGGCTAAAAGAACACTATGCCCTGAGAACCACTTCTCCTTCATACGTCACTGACTGGGATACAAGGAGCTCCCCTACTGAAAGTACTCAACTTTTCACTTAACCTTATGGCGCCTTAGGATTTCAAGGAGTGGGTTTTGAAAGCTATTATATGGAATATTTATTTCTAAACATGCTGGAATTCTTGTATGAGAATTTTATTTGGAAATTCCCATACAGAATATTTTATCATTTCATCGTGTTTCCAAGGGAAACACGATGAAATGATAAAATATTCTGTAATCCGATGTCAGTTGCTAAAGGTTGTTTTGAAATATTGTAGAACCGATTTGAAGTGAAAAGGGATCGGACAAATATGAATGTATGGGAAATCAAATGATTTGATAAAGCCCAGAAAGTTAAATAAAAAAGACGTGAAAGAAAAAAAAATGAACTTTAATTTATAAAACTTAATTTGATAAGCTTATGGTACAGAAAACTCTAAATTCCCTAGGTTTTATATACAAATAATTAAGATTTTAATTGGTAAAAATAACTTCATAGAGTTGGTAAAAGACATGATATTTATATTTACCAATGATTATATTTCCAATTTCAAAATTTATCACTTGTACATCTATTTTTTTTCTGTCTTAAAATCCATTGAATCAATTATGCTACATACAAGGGGCGTTCAAATGAAAAAGTACGAAGCGTCGTAATAATGTAACCGTTAACATATTTAGCTATGCCACTATGGGCGAGACATAGCGAGACATCTAGGGTTGCGATTGTAGTTTCTGGCGTAGATCGAGAATGCGAGGGTGTCCGCATGCGCAGGAGAGAGCAGACGCTATTATAAAGAGTGCCGTCCAAGGTCCGTTACTTGTTGAATTCCTCGAGCACAGAAGACCCATTAACTCTGATGTGTACTGTGAGACACTCCGAAGACTACGCAGGTCCATCAAGAACGAAAGACCGGGGCTACTCATGGAGAGTGTGGTTCTGCTCCATAATAACGCGCGTTCATACGTCTCCAGGGTCACACACGCGGAACTGGCCAAGTTCAAGTGAATAGGGATTGAAGAATATTTTAATAAATGTGAAGAATAGAATAGACATATAGAAGAAAATTTCGATTCGAATTTTTTTCAGTGTTTTTTTTTTTTTTTTTCATTATTATTGATCTAAACTACATAAAATATAATTATTCAAGCCCTTTAAATTTTTTTTCAAATTGGAATTATATGCCGAGCTCTAAACGTTTAGAAATTAATTTTTGATTATGATTAGAGTGAACATCCTATAACCAATTGCCACTGTTTGAATCTTCTAAAAAAATCATGTCTCCTAAGATTTATTGATAATTTCATCATATTATTTGTCAGTATTAAAATAATAACTATTATTGTTTTAATATGAAAAAGAATTTATAGTATTGTATCGGATTGAGATAAGCGGGGATAGAACCTGGGACCTTGTGGTTCGCAGTACAGTAACATGACCACGATACAAAAGCAATTGCTTGGGTAGCGTAGCTGTTAACTGGCTTATAAGCTATTCACTACAGAGTCTCCCTCCAGTGAGTCGAACGATATGGCTGTTGAGAGGTGATGTATTAGCTGTTGAATCGATTGTGCCTGTACCCATTTGAGTAGCGCCAAGCGTTATGACGAGCGTGTGTGGGTGAATGGTTGCTAATGCTTTTGCTGCGTCACGTGAGTCTGACGACTTTGGTTTGCTGCGTCAAGTGAATCTGACGACTTTGGTTTGCTGTGGGTAGATGGCGCCACAACAGCTGTACGAAGTTTGAAGGTTCATTGGCCGAGGTCACCAATGTAGCGGTTTGTTAGGAGCGAGTATAGAACTTGTGATCTTGTGGTTCGCATTCCAGTAACATGACCATGATACAAAAGCAATTGTTTGCATAGGCGTAGCTGTTAACTGGCTTATAAGCTATTCACAACAGTATTTTAATCTTGAATGGCATTTGAAACTAATTATAAATTAATGAAATTAACTTCAGGAATGTTCTTCCTGAAATTGTTTTGCACACTGCTTCAAAAAGAAATTCCTTTCTGTAATCATTGGGCAAAACCACAAACGCCACGAGTGCTTAAATTCTTATTGCCAAAGTCTTGCACATAAGAGTTTTGTGCTTCATAGTCGTAAAAAAATAGTGACATTCATTTTGGCATTTTTTCTTGGACCAACGAAGAAACAAAATTCGACCCTAAGCCATAATTTTAGTTTCTAGATAACATATAAAATTTAATATCTATAAATATTACCGTTTGGGATTATCAAGTTTACGATAATCCCAAACAGGCATGCGAAAATATAAAACAACACACAATCAACCCTTTAATAAATTTAGTTAAAACCTTAATATGGATCTAAACTTTAGATAAACTGTGTACCAAATCTTACTAATCTCCATGTTTCTAGTTTTTGTTTTTCTTTGTTTGCTTTTTTTTTACGTTTTATAGTTATTGTGCTGTCTTGTACTCTGACAATTGCATAGACAGATTTTCTAGAAATAGATTTCTTTCAAAATTGGAAAGAAATCGACAAATTTTAGTAAAAATGGCATTCCAAATTTCACCAGTCTAGCTCAAAGTGATTGTGAATTATCATGCTCAAGGATACTCATCATTCCAAGTATGTGCTTTTAGTACTCGAAGCGTAGAGATTCATTAAAGTCTCGAATTCGAATTTTTTAACGATTAGAATATTTTCTCAGTGTATACAAAAAATTATTATTATTATTATTTTGCAACGAAACTATCTTTCTATTTTTATTATAACTTTGGCCTAGCCGGAACTCCATATATTTAAAAAAAATTATTTCAAAATTCTGTAAAGCCAATGTTAAACAAAATGAATTAATAAATATTGCCAATATTTTATCAGAAAAACGAGAAAGAGGATTTTCCCCCCCTTAAAGCATAATGTGAACTGAAATAAATGCGAGTTTATTCCAATTTCTGAGCAACTATACCGAGCTATCTGATTGCAATGTAGGTGCGTAGTTCAGCTGACAACGTAACCATAACAACGCTTCACAAAAACTTCATTCATCAGTCCAGGGTCTATTCATTCATTAGTCTAAGCCAGAATCCTTGTAAATAACGCTTTTTGATTTTTCACTTTAAGATACAGATTATTAATTTATTGAAGAATATCTGATTACTTATTATCTTCTCGTACACGAAGTATAGAGAAGGTATTGTAGATAATAAAAAAAATTCAGACTCGAGATTTTGACGAATATTCTCGTTTCTGACTTCTCTGGGTATGGGAATCATATTTTTAGTATTATGTCTAACAATCAGCCTGCTTGCCTGTGAACACGATTACTTAACCCTTTCTAGAGCCGTGGGAAGTATGCTTCCCACCAAATTTATCAATCTTTGTATGGATTTATGTAGGTTCGCATCAGTTCTGACAAATTTTTTTAGAGAGACAGAAACTTAGAGGCTTCAGTTCTTTCTCTAACACAAAATGATGTGTCTTGGTTTGTTACTTAATTGTTAATGAACCAAATTAATTAATGAATCAAATAAAATTTATCTGATAGGCTAAATGAATCCCTTTTCTTATTCTAATTTCAAGCCTAAAAATATTTTAACATAATATGACTAGAAAAAAATGGCCCTTTAAAGGGTTAATAATGCTTTGAGCTGGACAGCTGAAATTTGGAATATGGAATAACAACCAAATTCTTAGATTTCTATGAAATTTTGAACGAAATTCATTCACAGTAAGTCTTTCTGTTTGGCAGTTCGAGCGCAAGTAACTCGGTAACTGCAAAATATAAAGGGTTATATAGATAAAATTTGGTACACAGGTTTCTAATTTAAAGTATGGATCAGTATTAATTTTTGAACCAAACCTGTCAAATGGTTGATAGTTTGATATCGATTGGCCGACAAAAAAGAGTCCAAAATACATATTATCGCGATAGATTCAGTAAAAATGCTAGACTCACGCCAAAATTCAATATTTCGAAATTATCTTTCATCAATGTCATGCAAAATATTTGCGACCATACCCAAGGTCCCTAATTTTATAAGGAGAAAAGTGGATAACACCTTTATTGGAAACTATGCTAGAGAGATAATTTAAAGGAGACCTCTCCGATTAGTTAAATATATCTAATGTTATAATTACCACAATTCGAATGTCTCCACGCATGTCTATGATTTATAGCAAAAATGTCAAATTAAAAATTTATTATTAATTATTGCTTATTTACTATTATTCCTTAAAAGCTCACTTATATAGCATTCATACTTGTATTTTTATTTATTTATCCAACGATGCTCCATATCTTGTTTCAAAATATCAAATATCTGACTCATTTCTTCATTTGCCCGAGGGTTTTCTGTAACCCATTCGTCACCGTTGGAAACATCAACGTTTATTAATCAGTTTAATTCATAAAAAGTTCAGATTTTTGAAAATTTTGCAACAAAAAGATTGTGAAATTTTTAACTCCCTGGCAATATTTGCTTCATTCATTTCAGATAAACTTTCATATCTGTTAAAATTTTCAACTTTAACACTGAAATCAGTATTTTCTCCTTACATTTTGCTTTCTTATTTCGGTCTCAAAAAATAATGGTTTATGGCTGTTCGATAGATTTCAAACCAGACCTGGTAAGTCGTTGCCCTTATAAATAAATCCAGATTGTTGTTGTTGTTGTTTTTTATGGCATTAGCCATGGACAAGCCCGCTGTTACGAAGACAGCGATTCAAGCCGGTGGGGGTGCATCTCCCGTTTTTTTTTTAAATAGCTTCAACAAGAGCCAAGAGTACGACTTTGCTACTCACGCATCACTCATTCGCTTGCACAAACCCTTTTTACAGAAGGGCACATTCACACATCTCACAGACAGAACAACGGAAGAACAACCATGACCGAACCGGGACTCGAACCCAGGATGCCCAGATCACGGGAAAGACGCGCTACCCCTATGCCAGGACACCGGTAATACAGTTTGTACTTTTCCATACAAAAAACAGTAAAATTGGTCTTTCAAAAACTTTTAATAAACTTGCCATGGGAGAGAGCGCCTTGCATGTCATTGGCGTACATTAGTTACGAAATATTAACCGTTGCCATGAATTCAGCCTTATTACTGAATCTATCGTGTTAGCCTTGTCGATGTTTTTAAGCGATTCATCCTGATACGCCGTTAATAGTGTACAAACATTCAATTTGCGCTTTAGACTCGTTTTTCTCCATCAATTGAAACACAGATTGGACACAAAAGTACATATGCAGCCACAAAATATCATACCAAATTTCATATATTTAAATCATTTCGTTTTTGAATGATCACGTTTACATGTTTTGAAAGCACAGACCGACAGACAGTCAACGCGTTGTAAGGTTTGGCACAAACATTGACAATTGTTTACACTATAAATATAAATCTATGTACCGAATCGTATCTATCTAGATCTCTTCGTGTAAGTATCGTGTCAATTTATAGTTGAGCAGCCGGGCAGATACACTTACTCTGAACATATTTTACTCGAAATCTGATAGAAATCTGCAAATTTGGTGTATAAATCGTATACCAAATCTCAACTGTCTCGCTCAAAGCGTTTTTGAGTTGTCTTTTTCACAGACAGACTGACGGACATTTTTTACAAATGTGTCTTTCAAACTCAAGGAGTTCTAAAACTTGAAGATTCGTCAAAATCACAGGTTCGAATTTTTTGACGATTACTATACCGTCTCTATACTACGTACACGAGAAATTAAAAAGTGAGCTAAACCTCATGGGAGAAACGAGATCCTGACATTTCTTTACAAGCGAAGAGAGAAATTCCACGACTGTCAGTTGCTGATATTGCTGTTCAAAAAGATGTATCTGTCAATTCTCTGCTACAAAATTGCTAACATTAAATGATTTTGTGATCATATTAAATTAATATTTTAGGTACATTTGAATGTTTCGGTTCGGAATCAGGGAATTTTGATAGTATAAAGCGAATGATAAAATGAATTTCGATCACATTAAGCGGCCTCTGCTATATAAATGATTTTGTACTTATTGTTTTTCCATAATCTGTCTGTTATTATTGCTATTTGGTAACTAGAATTTTTAAATGAAATTAAATATATTTCATTTAAAAAATTCCGAATTATATATGAATGTATGAAAAATAGAACTTGCTCCAATGTGTTAACGAAGCGTGAAGGAATTGTTGATGTTTAAATTTAAGAATCTGCTGTTTGAAATTTTCACAAATTAACTTTTATGAGTGAAAAAGGATTTTAGAATCTTACAAAAATATTTGTGACTGAAACAAATGTGGCCATTATTGGAATTTCTCACAGAGACATAAGAGATAGAGAGAAAGATGCATCGAATATAGAGTAGAAAGAGGTATTTATCGAGTATCATTCGGCTTCGAGGCCATTGGATCCAAAGTTCGAAATGTTCATCGAATGCTCACCGTATAATCAAGGGCTGATGCTCGCAAAATCTGCTGGAAATATCTTCCCATTTGTGTGGTGTGAAAGTTCGGATTTGAGTATTAATTTATCGTCTGATCGTGAATCAAAATTACAAAGTACAAGGATGATGAAAATTAAAAATATTGAAAGATTATCTGGCTATCTGAATATTTTTTGAATTGACAAACATCTAGCATTATATACAAGCCCTAATCACATATATATATATATATATATATATATATATATATATATATATATATATATATATATATATATATATTATAATCAAAAGAATTCGGTCTGGAATTAAAATAAAATCTTCGGTCATCTTTAGACAAATTTTCAGAGGCATTTGCATCGTTGCTTGGCACCCTTGGATTACAGAGCAGTTGAATTCCTTTAATAAGATTTATCTTTAAGAAAAAAGAGTGATTCAAGATGGCGGTAGGTCAGTAAATCTCGTTGGAACTGAAACGTTCATATGAAATTGGCAGCAGATTCATTCTAAAGTTACGTTGACGGATGTGATTACCATATTAATGCTGGGTTTACACTCAGCCAATTATAAGACGGCCAGTAGGCAGCACATGCGTAAAAAGGCTGAAAAATACTGTTCGGTCGATGGCAAGTAAGTGTCCCGGCGGGACAACAACATGTCGCTGTATTTTATTTTTCTCTTACTGCACATGCGTTTGTAGAATTTGGCGAAGTTTTTTTTTTTTTTTTGGCGTGAAAAAATTGATCACTTATTCTTTAATTGCGTCATTTTTTGCTCTTTATTGTTTCTGATGCAAAGTTGAGTTTTTTTTTCATTTTATTTGCAATTTCTTTTTTATAGCTTTCCGAATTTAAATATATTGACCTTTTTTTATTTTATCATGTTTGTGTGTTTTTTATAAATATCCATCTTTTTAATACAATATGCTGTGAAAAAGAAAAAATCAGGGACTCCAAAACGGCAATTTATAGCCAAATATGGAATGCCTAGATCTATTTTATGAAACTGTGGCTGGCAAACATAAATCAGTCCTTTCTGCGCATGCGCTGCCTACTGGCCGTCTTGTAACAGTACTAGTGTAAACTCGCCATAAGAACACGATGCTGCTAATTCTTCAAACTGAAAATAAATTACAAATATATTCAATATAGCCATTTCATCCGGCATTGCAACTCGTAGTAGTAACGACAAGATTCAACTTAAAAATGCAAAGCTTTAGATTGCTGGGACATTTTATCCCAAACCCAGAGTTGGTTCTTCAAAATTTCTTGGCGTTGACCAAATGGCGACTCATTGACTGACAATTATCAGCTCTACAGACTCTTGGAAATCTTCTCTGATCAAGTGTTTGTCTTTCACGTTCTCTAACTTGTTAGTAAGTATTTTATTGCCACTTTTTATTCGAAGGATTATTTTCGATTTATTTATATGAATTTGACATAAATATCGGTTAACAATGCTTGCCTCTCTTTAATTATTTTGTTGACTTGATATGATCGTTTCTGGCAATTCTTAATCCCTTGACCTAAGAGCTAACTTAACTTTCTAACTAGACGATACATTTAATTTTGGACATTTATCATTTTTTTAAATTCCTATAATAATATAAGGATTTTGTGATATTGAAGCGTTTTTAAATGACTTTTAATTTATTTTATGCTTCCAAATAATTTTAGATTTAAAATAAAAAAATGTAAGAATTCAATGCGCTAATTAGATTCGTCATTGTAAGAGAAGGAGTTAATGTGGCTACCCAGTGACTCATCTCTAGTTCATATCTACTATTTAATTGTACCGACCGATCCATTTAAAAAAAAATTAGATTATTCCATCTCTATTGTAGTTAACAGATAGCTAAGAAGAGGTCTTCTAACACTTTTATCTAACATGCCTTTGGTATAGGTGTCTCTGAACACGGTAACTCAAAAATGCTTTTATCTAGATTATCGGTATATGAACCTTGGACGAAATTTATAGATTTCTCTCAAATTTTAAACGATATCCTTTCTCAAGAAGTCCGTCAGGCTGTGCAAGTGAACATTGTAACAAGAAAGGATGAAGAGCAATAAAATCTGATTTTAATTTTAGCAATTGAAATATAGATTCGGCTCCAAATTTGATCCAAATCAAATAAAGATTTGGTCGTCTGTACAGCTGCATCCATGTAAATACGATAGATGATAAAGGCGATTAATAAGTCAGTCAGCCATTTAACTCTCCGACCCGCCACGAAGGCACACGGATTTAAACCATAAAACTGAATGATCGGACAGCCGCAACAGCAACACTGGTGGGAACTGTGATTGAGTCCTGAGGACCATCACCGGCCACGGTACAACCCTTCCCGAAGGAAGTACTTCCCGCCATCGATAGGAGGAGTCGGATCCCCCACCTTTTTGTGTACCCTCCAGGGTGGCGAGATCCAACCAATAGGCCGGAAGCATCTCATCCTCATTTTGAGGTGCCCCTCGGGGGATCAAATGCGATTAGTAAGATAAAGGAAATTTCGTAGGTGAATGCTATTATAACTATAGTTCTTTGTCAAATTTTGATTTCATTCGATCGACAAAAATATGGTCGAATATATAGATAATATTCTTCACTATACTAGGAAATACAAAACGCTCATGCGAGAGATTCTAAAAACAGCAATCAGAATATCCGTAGCTTGCATAACCTTGCTCAATGTACACAGTTTTTATGCAGGGGAGAGGGGGGGTAGAGAATAACGCCTTTATTAGGGAATCTGCGAGAAAGTTTCGTACAGACTTTACGAAAGTGGGTTACAACCTTAATTGATGGAAGACCAACCATGTTTGTCTTCTGTTAGATTGTAGAACGATACATTCAGTATTAATAGTCTCTGCATAGATGTCGTAACCCAACTGTAAAATATTCATCGAATTTTATTTTGTTGGTTTCCTCCGAACATTAACGTTAAGACGAATAAATTGGGAGATAGTGATGGTAAACTAATTCATAATTTCTAATCCTGAACTCTCATCATTGATAATGTAAAATCTACTATTAATCATTGCTGTTTGTTAATGATAGGAAAAAATGTTACCTGTCAGGTAAATCATCTATTTATCACCGCAAACCCACTTACTCACCCTAAGTACCCTTGCCATTACTCTATCCACCTGTTGAGGTTAAGAACCTTGAGTTCAAGAACTCCATGGCCCTCCTCTCAAATAGGCAAATGATAAGAAAAATAAGGAAAAAATTTGATTGCAAATTTTAGATTTTTACAATTAAATCTCCATTATTACAATAGAATTCACCATGTAATAGACGATGTGATGTTATCTTAATTATATTTCAAATCGGCAATTTGAACGTATTTCGTATGGATACTTACCACTTGCAGAAAATCTTCATATCAATTAGTATTGAAACTTCATAAAGTTTTATTAAATTTTGAGTCGTTTTGTTAATCTACTTTTAAAAATTTCAGCTACTAGCCCGCAGTTTTATTTGAAGTGAACTCTCGAATTTTTTCCCCCTGCTTTCTCTTATATTAAGTACTGGGAGAAAGTGGTAAAATTTTCCTGAAATACTGCAAGACTGCATTAAGCAACATATTTAAGAGATTAAGATCCAGAAATGTAGAAACATGTTGCATCTCTTTACCTTAACTTGTTAACCACAGTAATAATATGAACTAAAATTGTCAAATACAAATTGTCAAATCAATTGATACAAATACAATTTAGTTACCACTTTTCATACAATAGATGGAAACAAGATGGTAATTTCGTTTGTAAATAGGCAACCAGTAGCAAAATTTTATTTTGTGTTTTTTCTCTATGTATGCTTTGCAAGCACAAAATAATTCACACCTGCTCCGAGAATTCAGATGATCATTCAAAGCATAAAATACATTACGTAATGGACATAAATTCGAGAAACCAATAGGCAGCTGACCAAACTGCACGAATCGTTTGCTTATTTAAACTTTAAATAACGGTGAGTCTTTTTAAACATTATGCTAATATTGTTATAAAAAAATGTTAGAAATTTAATATTTTAAAGCCTAATGTTGTATTCTAAAATATTAATAGAATTCAATTGCATCTCAAATACCTTTTGACGTCAATTGGATATTTATTGTAAATGGTATTAAATCACTTAACAACATTGCTTAGCTGCACGAGTTCTGTCGCAAAACAAACATTTCTTGATATCTTTGTCCTGGGTTGCATGTCCTTCTGGTTTTCTGTATACGCTATTTCAAAACACTATTTTGTTCTGTAAAGTTCTGTTAAAAGTTCTTACTTGAAAAGAAAGATATTTAAGTCAATTTTTAATTTCAAAATATTTATTGTTAAGTAGACCTTTATATGTGTTATTGATCGACAACAATAAATTTAAAAATCATTAAGCCTAAAGTTAGCGATTTTCATTTATTTGAGTTGACATTGCGAGATAATTATGAATATTATGAAGCAAATATAGGAGATGCTGAGACAGATTGTAACAATTTAAGAAAAAAAAAAATGCTATTTTTAAAACGTATATGCGATTTTTTGATTATAACTACTTTTTATAACTTATTTATTCATTCAAAATATGTATAAAAATATTCACTATTCATTTATTTTATATGCATTCAATATACATTTATAATATTTACTTGAAAAATTCAATTCAAACTTTTGTTGATTTTAACATCAGACATTTTTTCAAAACTTATCGGCTGTTTCAACTTGCCCCATATCCGAAGTAAGTTTTAAAAATAAAAACAACAATATTTGAAATCATTATTTCGGTACCATTATTTTATTATTAAAATGCAAAAACATTTAGTAATTATTATTCCATACATAGTGATAATAATTATCAATGATTTACAATTAAATAAAATCAAATATGTCATTTCTGCATCAGAATTACAATTAAAACAAGCAAATGATAGAATGTTTCCTATCGCATTCATTTTGCACCCAAATTTTGTAAATTACGAATTGATTCCATTTTCCTTCTTGAGAATTGTAGGTTACGATTTGTCTTTTATTGGCCTGGCTCGTGAACAGGAGTGTCCTTTATTCGAGATCCTATTTTACAGAAGATTCGTCTCGTAAAATGATGTTGTGTATTCTAAATTTATAAAAGGTCAATCTTATTCCACCGTTGTGGCGTAGATGCATAAAGAGCGACTGCTATCTCAAGTACTTTCCTTGTCATCTGAACACTGCTCAAAATTACTGGGTGTGTTCCAAAATAATTCTAAAGTTGGTTCAAACTGAAATGTTAAGGTAATATGTTATAATACGATATAATCAAAGTTGCTGCGTGTATCTCGACGAGTTAAAGCAAAATTATTTTTCTTTTGTGGAATCTATACATTGTTCGATATCCTTTTCTTCACTCCACTTTTCCTATATTTTCTCTTTTCAAATTTTTTTCTTAAATCTTTTATTTTCCCTTATATTTTATTCTTGTTTTCATTTCTTATTAATTATGTAGTAATGTTTTTTCCCATTGCTTCTGTTTCATGTAGATCAATCAGGGGGAGATTTTTTAAAGGGGATCTTCGTTAGACTCTTTCCAATGTGAACCCTTAGGCAGACTGATCTTTAGGCAGACAGACTTGATCAAATATTTAAAGCGAAAAATCGAACTATATCAATAAAAAAAAATAAAGATAAATTTGGCAAGTTGTAATTTTGCAACATTTTATTACAAGTTGTAATTTTGCAACATTTTATTACAAGTTGTAATTTTGCAACATTTTATTACAAGTTGTAATTTTGCAACATTTTATTACAAGTTGTAATTTTGCACCATTTTATTACAAGTTGTAATTTTGCACCATTTTATTACAAGTTGTAATTTTGCACCATTTTATTACAAGTTGTAATTTTGCACCATTTTATTACAAGTTGTAATTTTGCACCATTTTATTACAAGTTGTAATTTTGCACCATTTTATTACAAGTTGTAATTTTGCACCATTTTATTACAAGTTGTAATTTTGCACCATTTTATTACAAGTTGTAATTTTGCACCATTTTATTACAAGTTGTAATTTTGCACCATTTTATTACAAGTTGTAATTTTGCACCATTTTATTACAAGTTGTAATTTTGCACCATTTTATTACAAGTTGTAATTTTGCACCATTTTATTACAAGTTGTAATTTTGCACCATTTTATTACAAGTTGTAATTGCATAGTTTTAGACATATTTGTAGATTAATAACAAATATTGCGATTAGATAAAAAAAAAAGGGGGGGAGCTATTTTTTTAACTTAATGCAAAAGAAAATAAGTGTTTTTGAAAAGATCAATTCACTTATTTTAAAGTTTAGATAATATCTTTTTTTCCGTTAAGAAACTAAAATGGAGCGCATGCTCACAAGCTCTCATTATGCGTTTCGAGTGAACATTAATTCTACTAATGTAATAGGGCCTTTCATAAGAATCTTATTTAGCGATCTTTCTAGTTAAAATTTTAAAAACCTCTGCGTAAAGTTCATTTTATAACTTGCCCTGTTACAACTAGTCCCGGGCTTCCCTACTAATAAGCGCGAAAAACTTTCAAGTACTTAAAAA
This sequence comes from Argiope bruennichi, assembly GCF_947563725.1. Classification (NCBI taxonomy): domain Eukaryota; kingdom Metazoa; phylum Arthropoda; class Arachnida; order Araneae; family Araneidae; genus Argiope; species Argiope bruennichi. The sequence continues at coordinate 110,989,254 of NC_079153.1, read as the reverse complement.
AAAATAGACAAAAAATGTATAGAAATCCATTTAAAAATGATCGATTCGACCAGAAAGTACATATATGCCTCTATAAGAGAGAAAAACATGTGGTGCTTTATCTCAAACTACAAGCTGATTTTAATAAAGTGGAGAAAATGTGGCGTTGGTTTATGCTTTAATAAAAATAACTGTTTTCAAAATGTCCATACATTTTTTTTAACTAAGTCATATATATCATATGTGATATATATTTTTCTGACATATTTATAATTTTAAAAGATCTTTTTAGAAATTTCCTTTCACAGTTCTTAAAATTCATCTATTTTTAGTATTATAGAATTTCATCGACACACCTTTCTAAAAGTTCTAAATATTCAACAGGACAACTCATCTCGATGAAAACTTAGAACATTGCTCTTTCAATGTGATTGAAAACCTCTACCTTACTATTATAACTTGAGAATCTGACTTGATTCACTTTTGACGAAGAGGTGCTTTGAGCGAAGAGATAAGCATTCGCCAGGTCACCAGTTCTCACTTTGATGGATTTCTTTGTGTTAAAGCCAAAATAAAATTTTCAATAGCTTAAAATTAGTTACATCGAATGATTCGAGATAATCATTAAAAGTGAAGGCTTGTAAATACAATAGCAGCCGCTTGTTATGATCACGGATACAAGATCAATCGGTTGTACTGATCAAAATAATGTAGAACATATCTCTCGTATCTAAATACATGGAAGATCCGTCGATTCTAGTGATCAACAATTCTCTTACAGTGATTAATTTCGATACTCGGGCGTGATAGTTTTAGACTAGTGGTAAGGTCAAAGGGGAGGAGGGGGTCTTTGTTTTCCTTTAGATTGTTGCCTCCACTGAACCACCCCTCTCCCTTTACTCTCTGCAGTGTTCTACCTCCTTCCATTCAGTACGCCAGCAGCTGTGACTATTGTCATTGATGGGCAAACATCCTATGTTGAGCATGACAGAACAATACGATCTTCTAAAAAAGTGCTATCAACTTTCCAGACTAAATCTGCAGAAGGCTATGAATATGTTGAAAATTTTCCGTTTCTTATTTAATTGCTGAAACATATGAGTGATACATATATCTGTAACCGGAAGAATAACAATTTGATACTTAAATGAAAGGTGATGTGAGAACGATGGGGATGCGGGAACAATCGTTGAAGATGTGATATTTTCAAAGCAAGGAAAAAGAACGGACACTTGGTGGAACATTGCTCATTCAGAAGATTGAAAGTTTTAGATCATTCCAATAGCGCATTGAATCTTTTGATGAACATGATTTATATGAGCAATTTTATCCAATCAGTGTTTGATAACTCAAAATATACTATGCTGGGCTCGATAAAATTTTCCAAGAAAACTGATAAAATTAAATATGCATGATTATTATGTCCATTATGTCACATTTTTTGATTAAAATGAATACATAATTCGAAAAATGCTGCGTGATCTGATAAGGTTTTTCTGTCCTAGTGTACAGAACTAAACCAGCTGGAGTAGTCTCCTTGAAGCTTTCTCGTATATTCTCCAATAATTATATTTATATATTATTGCGCCGTATACCATTGGCGAACTTTAATTATGAAAAGTTCTGTTAGAATGCGACCTGCCACGATTAATCGCTGGAATGCGGTTTATACAAAAGTACCAGAGAACCGAACGTGTATTTTGAACGCCTTTTTTCAAACGATTGGAATCAAAGTTTGACCCCAAACGACTATTATTATCACAGGATCACAACTGTAGGGTGGGCCGCGGTGGCCTGGTGGTAAGGTCACGGTTTCGGAATCGGAGGGTTTCAGGTTCGTGACCCGATTCTACCGAAGAACCGTCGTGTAAGGGTGTCTGTTTCACGTTAAATCCGTCATAATCAAACGTCCACCCGCTGGTGTGGTGTGGTGTGGAGAGGGGGATGCCAGCTCAGGTGTCGTCCTCGTCATCTGACCGCGGTTCAAAATGACGAGGTCCGTCCCAAAATAGCCCTAGTGTTGCTTCAAACGGGACGTTAATATAACCAAACCAAACCACAACTGTAGGGTCATGAGTTTGGTCGAATTTTGCTCAAAATTTGATACATATCTGTACTTAGACGTTAAATTTCTGTACTAAATTTTGTTTAATTTAGTACTCTTCGTTTTGTAGTAATCGTTTGGATGTATATTCTCTGAACAGACAGATTTCCTTTAAATGGATTTCATTCCAAATTTGATAGAAGTATACAAATTTTGAGTCGATGCCCTGTACCAAATTTTATTTGTCTAACTCAAAGTGTTTTGGAGTTATCGTTTTCACACATATACTACCGAAAGTGTGTTTTTCAGTCTCATTTAAAACGTGGGTATTCACCAAAATCTTTCTGTTTGTACACTTTGTATATGAAAAAGTAAAAAAGCAACTTTCTATATTCCTTGGTCCAAAAATGAAGTCTTTTCGCACCTTGTATTTCGTTGTTTTTCCCTTTAAAAGAATAAAAGAGAAGATAGCTCGCCGCTCTCATTGACGTCATACGGCGTAATGTTTTCTTGGTAACCATGGCGACCGGAAGAAAGTGCATCACTCGTGATGCCAGATTCACCGCGACTAACTTTCGGTAATGCGCTTTTGCCCAGCTTCAGATAAAGAAAAACGACTTTCGCTCAGAATTTTTCTTTATTTCGCTCTCCTTGTCTATTGCTCTGCCTTCCGTTCGGGGCGCGGGAAGAAGGGTAAATTTTGAGGGAAGTTTTTTCCGCCATTTCGGCGGACATTACAGTCTTGTAAATTGCCCACTCCAATGGCTACCTTGGGATTGCTGTTGTGGGTCCGGATGTCTTCACTTCGCTCTCAGACTCCGGCTGTTCATCTTTTGGGTGGAGGAACTGATTTTTTTTCTTCTTGGGGCGGAGGGAAGAGTGGGTCTGATTTTATTTGTTACAGATGGGGTTATGCTTTGGTGCAAATTTTATTAGCAAAAACGGAGTTTTGCTGAATTGACAACAGTGTGGAAAAGTTTTCATTGAAAATCTGTAGTGGCAATAAAGTTTTTGCAGTCTCTTTGAAACAAGTCTACTACAATGTGAATACGTTTTATTAAAAGTTGCTACAAAGAAACATTGTAGCAACTATTGTATACATTGTACTATTCCCTGTATAAGGAAATCTATGGATTCATGAGATTTTTTTAAAAACTTTTTTAATTTTTAATTTTATTTATGCAAAAAAAAATCATTTTTTACCAAAAGTATTTTTTTATCAGGTGCAAAATATATAGAAAATATTTTAATAGTCAAAAAATTCGAATTTAAAATTTTAAAGAGTTTCCACTTTTCAAACATCTTTGTGTTAAAAAGTTTTGCTTTTTTTGTATGTTTATGAATGCAACAATTTAAAAACACTTTGAGATATATAAATGAAATTTGGTATGCAGTTTTAATATCAGATTTGTGTATTTCTATAGAATTTTGAAGGAAATCCATTAAGAAGAAAACTTTCTGGCTGTCAGAGTTCAAGCAAACTCAATAATTACAATTTTGTAAAAAGTTACCCAGATAAATAAATGAATGCCTAGGTAATGTCGATTCTTATCAAATTTTTAACCAAATCTGTCAAAGGATTGATCACCTGCCGGCCGGTACTTTGACATGCATGCAAACATAATGACTTAAATCAATGAAATTAGATATGTCCTCTTATTTCTCCAGGTGTAGCTCCGTGAGATATTTGGGTTTCAATCGGTTGAAAAAAAGAATTCAAAATTCACATCCACGCCATAGTTTCAGTAAAAATGGTAAATTCACGACGAAGACCTATATTTCGGAACTGTTGTTTGCCAGTTCCTTATAAACTGTGGTCTTATTCCAAATTATAATTTTATTCCGGGTAGAGAGATAAGAACTTTATTGGAAAGTACATAAGAAAGTTTTTCAAAGAGATCACCTGGCTTTCCCGAGATAACTAGAATTCTCAATGAAAAATGCCAAATTTCGAGTGTAGAAGATTGCGAGTTCTCAGCTCAGTTCATTAAAATCCGTCGTTCATGTGGTGTGGAGAGGGGGGTGCCAGCTCAGTTGTCGTCCTCGTCATCTGACCGCGGTTAAAAATAACGAGGTCCGTCCAAAAAGAGCGCCAGTGTTGCTTCAAACGAGACGTTAATATAACCAAAACCAAACCAAACCAAACCGTCGTTCATGTGAGTTTGGATCTAGTCTAATTTACCACAATAAGATGAGCATCTTAACATAAGAATGTCTTTCACTGGGAGGAACCTCAAAAATGAGTACGAGATTCTTCCGGATGGTGCTTGGTTCTCGTCTTCTTGATGGGTGCAGGAAAAGGTGGAGGTTGGCTACTTACCATCGATGACGAGACGTACTAACCAAGGGAATGGTTGTACGTGGCCGGAGAATGTCCTTAGTACTCGACCACATTTCCCACCAGTGTTGCTGTCGAAGTGGTTTGGTCATTTAGTTTAATCCTCGTACCTTCGGGTGGGTTGGAGTGGTCAGTTCGTGATATGTAGTGGTAGAGGCTCTCAACCTGTCGGGTATAGAGTATTTAATCATATCCATGTACTTATCATCAGGGATGCATGATAAATTGGAAGTATAGCATTTTCCGATGGTCAAAAGTATATGAAAATCGTGTACAGAATCACTATCACTTATTTCTAGTACATGAGGCTAGTTTTCATTTTTGAAATGTTTTAAATGATTTGCATTTTGTAGAAAATGAACCTCAGTGTGTTCTCAAGGAGCAATTAATTGGTTAATAGCAATGCTGGTTAGATGTTTGAATGTAACCAGAGTAAAGAGTTCATAATCTCCCATTTATAACCCACATTATTATCATGCATCATTTCATTAGACCAATGGCGCCAATAGTCTGTTGTTCAAGCTTCGAGAATTGGGAACCAGCCCAGATATTATCGACAATGGGTGAAAGCTAAGTAACCCATTCCTTGGCTTGACAGAAATTACCAAATGAAATCAAATCGAATTCAGGCACCCGGGTAATAGTACTTATTTTTCGCTCCTGTTTCCACGTCTCATTCCACTATTGTAAACGCAAAATATGCCCCTAAACATTGTTTTTGTGATGCTTAAAAGATCTATATCCCCACTCCCTCCAGTCTACATCTTGCTGCACCCTTCAACAAAATATAAACAATGTGTGATATTTCCACTATAAAGCAATTGAAACAAACATGAAAAATTAAAATAATACATTGTAAAAATTATAAAACTGCGTTAAACATCAAACGTAAAATAAATTTTACTAACAGATTGATCATCCTGAATATTCACTACATTTGCAGAATATAAGCCGTTTTAAAGAACTGCAAAAAAAAAAGTTGATTTATTTTTACATTGAGTGATCCATGGTAGTGAATCCCGACATGTTGTTGCAAAACACATCAATCCCAAACAAAAAAGTTGATTTAGCATAATAAAATCAGTGGATGTGGTCTCCCGAAACCTTTTCGCGCACTTCTTAAAATATGTGTTATCATCTCCTAAGAAAAAATAAGTCTTGGTCAAGCCGTGAACGCTATGAATGCTCATATTATTTCCAGAATAGCGCACTTGAGTGCTTTGTGCTTTTACCATACAAAGTCAAATAGTTATTTTGCATGACTCTTTTTACTTTCTCGTGTACGAAGTATGTAAGGAAAAATTATTGTAATCGCGAAAAAATTCGAATTCGAGATTTTGGCGAGTCTCCGCACTCCGAGTCCGAAAAACGCATTTTTGGAATTATGTCTGTCTGTCGCTGCATCCGTGTGTCTATGAATATGATAACATAAACATGCTAACTCATACTCTAGAGACAGAAACCTGAAGGAAGTAGTCGATATTTGAAATTTTCTTGCATACTCTTTAATAAAGGTGTTATATTCCCTACCCCCACGCATGAAAGTTATTTATCATGGACAATGCCATTAAGTGCCCAGATTTTTATTTTCAGAGTTTAGCACTTGGGGGATAGGGATCCTAGAAAATGTCTTTCCATGGTTATTAACATTTATACATTTTTTTATCAGTTTGATAATTTTACCTTTATAATGTCCTTTTTCTTACTCTAATGGAGGACATTCCAAATTTATGATATTCAGATCAAGAACATTCCAAATAATTTTACTTTTATAGGGTTTTTACCAGAATATAAATCTTAAATTATAAATCGGACTGATATGATTTGATAAATTAGATTATAACACTCCACATAATTTTATAAGGCTAGTATTCTGTCAAAAAATTTAAAATAATTTCTTCTATTCATTTGAAGTAAAAAATAAACTTGCCATTTTTTTTTGACATTCCGTGGGATTACTTTTTAAGCAAATGATCGAGACATGACACGCTAGAAGGCATTATTTTGCTTCGGTGTACAACCTCCTACAGTGTGATGATAGCAGACATCACACATTGCCTACGACCGAAGCGGTCGAAACTATTGCGCATTAGTGATTAGTAATATAGTTTCTAATCAGTATAATCTCTGCTACTGATACAACCTCTGCTATATTGTAGCATAACGTAACGCAATGTTCGTGACGAATCTTAACTATTATGTTTTAGTAATTCATGGTAACAATATGGCCTCTGTGAGGGTGAGATATTTTCATCTCCCAATTACCGGGCTTGCTCTTTGCAGCTAGCATTTGCTTGCAGGTGATCATCTAAGCAGTTATTAACAATAATTCATGCGCAGATACACATCTCTGGCAATGACTTCCCACCAATATCGACAGGGCTTTCGCCCTTTCCGAATGATCATCTGTTAGGGGGGTGCCCGGATCGATCCGACGATGCCTTTGGCAGTGCGCATGGCCCGGAGACCGAATTTCCCCCTTCCTTTTCCCACACGGAGGTGCCGGGGATGCTTGTAGGGGCTGATGGCTCTCCGGGAATCGATTTTCACCCCACAGTCGGCCGGTCATCACTGTCACAAAAGCGTGATTGAAATCGCCGGGGCGCATGCGTCGGTTCTTGGACCACCGCATTCCTCAGAATCGAATCTTAGTGGAGGTGAAGAGATGCGTCCCCCGGACAGACAGATCAGGCGATGCTGCCGGGGTATTTTGTTTTGGTTTTTATTTAGACCTCAAATGGTTGGGTTCCGCTTCCAAGAAGCAGAAAGAAAAATCGAAATATCTGACAAGCAAAACTACAAGCGTAGGATGCGTTTAATGTATCGCAACTTATGACCGCTTTATTCACTTAGACTTTCACCTTCAGATCACACTTTCTCTTTTTCATTATATTTATATACATTCTAATTTGACTTTTTGCAAAACATGAATGAATTCGCAATATTCATTTTTTTATAAATGTATTACGGTACTTGTCAAATGAATCTTTCATGAATCTTTTGTTTCCTTTATTCAAAATGAGACGAATTCAATTATAAATCGCAATTCTTGTAATTTATAATTAATTTGTTTAAAAATACGTGTTTGTTAAGAACATTTAAAAATAAAATTAATTTTTTGAGATTTCCGGCATGCTTTTCTTGAATAAATTATTGAAATTAATAATGAAATGTAATTTCATATTGAGCGTGTAAGGCTATTTTGAATAAATTATTGAGCGAAGTTATATATTCCTTCCTCGGATTCTAAGTTTTTGAATAAATATTAATTCCTCGAAAGTTTTCTTGGTAAGATTTTAATTCTTGTAAGGGTTTACTGTATAAAATTTAATTGTTTAATAGTTTTTGAAGTAAATTTTAATATTAGTAAGGATTTCTTAAAGGAATATTATACAAGAAAACGAAATTTCTTTTTTTAATGGTTTCTACATCTTATTTGAAAGTTTTTTTTAAAGAAACAAAAACAGATATTTCTATTGTAACTAATATGGTCATTTAAAAAAATATATATTTTTTAAAAAACCTAAATTTTCTCTGGATTATCACTAGAATGAGTTTCTTGAATGAATTGGTATAATTAAGAAATTAAGATAGATATTAGCTTTATTATTTTGATTTGCTTGATCAAATTATAAAAATAAACATTAAATGTTGTCTTTAAGATATCTAACGTAGTATTCTTTAAAAATTATTAAACAAATAATAAAATTATCTCTATCATTGCAAGATTGCTATGAATGGATTTTTAAAAGAAGTAATAAACTTCATATCGATTTGCCTTCTTGATTATAAACTCGAATTATTATAATCAACTCGAATATTAAAGTTCGTCCAGATCATCATGAGTACCATATTTCATGAAAATAAGTAATGAACTTTTTATTTTAATCTAATCATTTATTTTTATCATGATATCGGTTTTAGCATCGATCGGTCGATATATTACTGTACGAAAACATTTCTTATTACGCAATTTGTAACAGTGTTTCTCTAAAGCTATTCCGCCCAATATCAAAAACATTCCAAGTTAAAATTCACCCGAAGGAACTTCGCATTATTTAATATTAAAAAATTCTACCAGTATTTGCAAATATTACCAGTTACAAGAAGTAGCACATAAATCGCTATTAAACAACAGAAAGAGTACAAAGAACTCAGATTTCGCTCAACTACTCATCTGAGCTCAATTCTTACAGTTCCATCTCTCAATTTTTTTAAAGTTTATGTGACAAGACAAAGAAGCTTGTAGAAAGATAACATATTTCCACTCCTCAACGAGATTTCATTGAAATTCTCGAATATTCTAGATCATCGTTTACGTCTCCAATGTCACCAAACTGTATTCAAGCTTGTTATCAAGATCGGGGTCATCAACCCAACATCTTTTTGGCATTCGTTAGAGCTCGCTGTAAAACTTTCTTCCTTACCATGAAAGTGATTGCTCAGAGAAACAATATTACAAATTCATAACAATATACTATACAGAATTAATACAATCTGCTGCATTTAATTCTTTGATATTCAGGCATTTATTTTGCTAAAAATAGGTGTCAGAGAAACTGTAAAAAGAAAAAAGAAAAAAAAAATGAGAGATAAACTGTAGTCAGTTGCGTCAGTTCAAGTGAGCAGTTGAACGAAATCTCTCTAATCGCTTTGTATTGAAACGGCTGTTTAATAGTTATTTACTGCTTGTGTACTGCCACATACTATTTCTTGTTTATTGTACTACTTCTTGTGTACACTTCGGCTATGTTTTGTTACCTGTATTTGTGGTTTGTGTATAAATAAAATGTCTTGATTCGTTTTGAACCTGTTTTATTTTATCATACATCCATGCGACGATTTTGGATTTTCCCTAGCAATATTATAGTTAATTTCAAACAAACAAATCATTATCTAGTATCTATTTTTATAATTCGTGAAACTATGAATATACTGTTACGAATCTGTAATGCTGCTTCCCAGCATAGTTGTTTCCATCATCAGAAAGATCGTTTTACAGTCATCTGTATAGGACGGAGTCCGGGTATCGCGTCGGAGGTTCCAGAGCTTGGCGACAAACTTGGCGACTATTTGGCAACGAATTTGGCGACTTTGGTGCCAAAATAGATTATACCCGAAACATCGAGAATTTTCCCGACCGTCCACTGGGAACTGAGATACGCCTCGAAAGTTCCTGATTGGTTAAGAGGCTTCTAGCCCCGCCTCCTGAGACCTATAAAAGGAGGCAGTCTGCAGCTGCCAGAGGAGAGTAGTCGGAATCGATGGTAAAGAACTGGTCTTCCAGAGATTAGCAGAGCAGCGACGGAGTCAAGCTAGTGCTGAACTAAGCTGTGCGCTACTGTCTGCAGTAGAGTCTTGTTGTGTGCTTCTGTGTGCACGTCTCGCGGCTGAAGATAATTGTCTTCTCTATGCTGTATATAGTTATCTTTGTGCTGTCCTGTGTGTCTTTGTATAAATAAACGTCGTTGTTTTATTTTCTACTGCCGCCTGCTGATTGAGCGTTCTCCACACCATATAACTTCCACTACCCAAACGAACCCGGAAATTTCGTAACAATACTTTCGATGATATAGAAAAGTATCAAATAAATAGGATCTGGATGCATATTCGTTCTTCTGCATTTATGTATGTTCCGAAACTTCTTAAACATAATAATTGAAATTTTTCAGTTATTGTGTTTAGTAAAGTAAACATAATAACTGAAATAAACGAGCAATTATGCAACATTTGTTACAGCAATTATTTATATGAAACATTTTTAATTAAGTATATAAATTGTTGTATCATAAATAAAATATAGTAAATTCATTCGAATTATTATTCTTTTATGTTCTATGAAATAAAATTTCATTTTATTTTCATGAAAAAATGAAGTGAAAAATATATAATACTTGTTTGCCATAAATTTTAAATATAGAAGATAAACCGATTAATAATGTAGATATGCAAATAAACAGGAATAATGGATCGCCATGGATAGCAGCAGAGACACTGCGCAATAGAACTCATTACATTCTGAAAAAGGGGTGAGATGAGTTTTCGTACTGCCTGCTGTAACATTCCCCGTTTCCCAGTACTGATAAGTACAGCAGCTGGGTCGTCGCTGTTACTTACTAAACTCTTCGGGATAGCCAGATGGTGGATCTTTTCACCTGAGTGGTCACGCATCTGTTCATTAGCGACTACAATGAAAGACCACATGTGGAATTCCTCGTCCAAGAGGTATTGATAGTACCTTCAAAGAGAAAGGGGTGTCCAAACATCTGGATGCTAAATGTTTCTCATTGTGAAAGGACTATACCTCCGTGTTCCAGAATAGTGAGTTGTGAAAGGTGCATCATTAAAAGGACCTTCCCACGACCCACTGGCACCGCTGAGGAAGCATATTGCTGAACCCAGATTGTCCGAAAGAGAGCTCAAATGACCAATGTAAATTAAGAGGCGGAGATTGTCGCAGAAATAGAGTGCGGAGACTTTTTTTAGGAGAAGAGAAGAAACGAATTGCAGGCAGATTGTTGGACCACGCCCACGAGTTCAGAGTCCAAGAACCAACTGAGTTTCAAGAAAGCCTTTGACTGTTGTGTCTCCTACTACAGGTGTAAATAACTATTTAACCAAGATTAGAACAAGTTGTTCTTTTGTGTATATATAGGGCTGTAAAATAAAGAAATTGTCTGGAAATTCTGCTTTGTTATTTGATCAGTCTAGATCAAAACATTACACTGCATATCATTCCTATTTCAGTAGACGTTAACAATGAGCCGGCGTCCTGGCATAGGGGTAGCGCGTCTTCCCGTTATCCGGGCATCCCAGATTCGAGTCCCAATTCGGGCATGGTTGTTCTTCTTCTGTGTTCTATCGGTGAGGTGTATGAATATGCCCCCCTGTAAAAAGAGGTTGTTCAAGCGAATATGAAGCATGAAGTAGCTATGTCGTACACTTGGCCCTAGTTGGCACAACTGAAAAAACAAGAGACGCTCACTCGGCTTAAATCGCCGATAGATAACTGTCAGCGGGTTTGTAAAGCGCCATAAGTCACAACACAACAACAACAGTTCACACTGAACAGTGATAAATTTAAACTTTCAATTATTATTTTGTATTTCCACTGAACAACAAGGGTTTTTTTTTTTCTGTTAATAGCCCTGCAAAGCTGAGATATTTATCTATGAGTACCATGTAAAATAGATGATCACAGCATTTAAACGCCACCAGGGGATGGTTCTTTAACACTCCAAAATCTCTGGTAGAGTATGACAGCATTGATGGAAATGTGGTTGGCGATTTAAATATAAAGTGCAATCTCTGGTAGAGTATGATAGCATTGATGGATATGTGGTTGGCGATTTAAATATAAAGTGCAATAAAGGTTTTACCTTTGTAAAAGCATCCAATTTTGAAATTCATCTCAGACTAGTGGGAATTTAAGGAGTGAGTTTAATCCCAAGAAGTCAATTTGGAACAAGGGATTTAAACTATGGAGGACTGATATGCGAGACAAGCAAACGTCAGTATGATCAAACTCGACTAGCACAGATGAAAACATAGAAGATCTGGCTGGAACCGATTATATTATATTCATATACGGGAGATAGCACACGAATTCAGCATTTCCATTTGCAATTTATTGGATATCGTGTATAAAAGAACCCGCCTACCTAGCCTCGTATCCCGGAAACCTCAGACAACTAAGCCCGCGAATGGGATTGCATTTACAGTATTCAATGATATTGTAAGCGGAGGATGCCTCTTTCAGTCTGTCGATACAGGGGAAGAAATGGGAATGCATCATACGACACCTGAGAAGATGAAAGCATCAGTGCCATAGAGGCACTCCTCCCCTTTCCATTGGACGATGGTTCTTTTTCTAATCATATTTTCTGAAAATAAATGTATAGGGACGGAAAGAAGGAATGAAGATTGTAGTTTCAATAATTTTATTTTTATATATTTAACAAATGGTACAGAACACAATATATAAATAGCGCAAGATACCATTTTCCGTCTCGCATCTCTTTCTCCCTCCGAATGATTCCCCACCTTCTCCTTTTTCTTTAGAGGCTATCTTTTTTTTTTACAGAGGTCGCTAGAACATAGCGCCATCTTAAATAGTTCATAATAAGTTATTAATAGTCTTTTGGAATCATCAAATTATGCTACTAGTTGACAATCATACGCATCATGCAGTCGATTATTGTACCAAGCTGTATCTATTGTACAAAACAATTCGCAAGAAACGATTAGGACTGTTCTTGAAAGGTTTCCTGTAGTTGCAAGACAAAGATCAACTGTGTAAGACCTCGGTTACCAGTGATTACTCGGTTATTAGTACAGCATTTCTTGTAGAAAGTATTGAAATAACCTCTTTAAATCCTGGATTTTGAAACAAATGATTTTTATCTTTGATAGTCAATGTCCAGGTGTTTCTTAGCTGACTCTCTTGATGTCAATCAAAAGATACCATTCAAGTCACTATTTGAAAACCAATCTGATATTCAGAAAATCAACTTTAGGTAGCACCGTGACGTGGGCCCCGATTTCTTACATGCTAGGTGCAATAGATTGTTTGCCATAGGCAGATACATTTCAAGTATGATGACTAGTGCCTTTCTCCCTTTTGATTTCATGAAGAAGGCTTTTCTTTTAAAGGACCTGTTACGTTACTTTTAATGCCACTTTCGTATTAAAAGGAATTCGACTTAATTTCATCATTCCAATAGTTTTTGATGTTTCATCTGTATTACAATGCAGATATTTTAATGATTGTGTTCTTCAAATCAACAAAATATGGAAGTGCAAACAGAGAGTTAACTGATTGATGGGGAACTGGGCTCTTCTGGAAAAGTATTTTGACTTGTAAACACTTTTACAGACAAATCAAACCACTAACAATCAATTCATTCTCGAATCGGTTATGAACTAAGACCTCTTCAAATTGTAATCTGAAACACGAGAGAAAAATAAACTGTTCACAAACATCTATCTGCAGGAAAAACTCACGCCGTCCCTTTCGCCTAGAACATTATAAGAGTTTGCATTTGGTGCTAATCTCAAATCTGAAGGAGCCCGGTTGGCCTGGTGGTAAGGTCTCGCCATTGGAACTATCAGGTTTCAGGTTCGAGACCAGATTTCAGTGAAGAACTTCTGTGTAAGCGGGTCTGTTGCGTGTTAAATCCGTCGGAGCCAAACGTTCACCCGCTGGTGTGGTGTGGAAGTGTGGAGAGGGGGGTACTAGCTTGGGTATCGTCCTCGTCATCTAACCGTGGTTCAAAATTACGAGGTCCGTCTCAAGATAGTTTTAATGTTACTTTAAAACGGGACGTTAATATAACTAAACTAAACTAAAAAAAAAAGCTAGAATCACACGATTGATAAGTAATTTGTCACTCACCCAATAGGTTTTAAGAATACCGAATTGCCTCATGTAAAGTATTTTGATGATATAACATTCTAAAAGATCAAAAGAGAGCTTGCGTGATTTTAAGCTTCTTGAAGTTTTACATAGGCGTGGTGGGGTAGACAGATAGAAGAGAATGACAGATATTGTATAAAGATGCTTGTGTAAATCTATTGCCTAGAAGAAGAAAGCTACAGTGTTAATAGGAACTAAATGTAGTTTATCCTATTTAAACTGACACAGAAGTACCCATGTCAGTTGGATAGAGTGGACAGACCAGTTTACAGGGATAAGAGTAGATTATTTTTTGGAGATCATGTGTTAGATGTGAAATTACGTTTTTTGACGACAAATAAAAACTAATAAAAATTTATTATTATAATAATAAGCAATTATAAATTCATGATAAAATAATTCATTTATAGGAGTTCAGTAATCTTTTGGCTGATTTCTAAGAAAATTGGTATTATAAGAATCATTCATTGTCACAGGAGATATTTAGTTGTTTGGGACTTCTTTATAACGCTTAATATGGTCAATTTGCATAAATGTCTGTCACTTGAAAAAAAGAAACTGCGCTGTCGTCTAATGCGTGATGTCGTCTTCTTTGCTGCGAGGATTCAAACCACTGCATAGAATAGAGGTGCGCAGTGCTAAAGATAAAACATTAATATTTCTTATTTAATAGGAAAAACATACATTAGTCCAACCTGTTATTATGGAAATCCTCCAATAGTTATACGGTCAAATAAGTCCAGTATGCTATATAATGGAAGGGAACGCTTTATTCTATGAATATAAAGAAACACGGAGAATATGTCACAAAAATCAGTCAAAATATATACAAAGAACAACATTTGTATGTACTGGTAGGTAACAAATCTTTAAATAATTGCACAGTTCTTAGTGTAAAGCAACAGAAGAACTCCATTTGTGATCAACACTTCAAAGAGAATCAAAACTCGTTGATCGCATCAGCTTATATAGTCACCCAACGAGGTATCGAATTTTCCGGAAGAACTTCTAAATCTCAGCTCCTAACAGAGATAGTGAAAAATTCCTGCATTCTCTGGAATTTTCAGTTTTCTCACCAAAGTCGCCAGATATATTGCCAAGTAGCCATGTTTGTCGCCAGTGACGAGAATTATTGATATGGTATCCATTTACCATGCATTAAGAATATCTATGCTCTCTTTTCAAGATGGGATAACATTGTAACAGTATATAAACAAGTTGATTGAAACGGGAGTGTACTTTTATGTAGGACAATACTTGTTTTTAACCTCAAAATAATTAAAGCTTGAGTTAGCACAGAAAAAAAATATCGAGCAGTTCTGTGCTTAGGGTAAATTCATGGATTCTTTCAGAGAGGCAAAGATACATTGATCGTATTCACAAATCTAATGTCACACGTAATGTTAGGATTAATTATCGTCCGCGGATCTCTGTCAAATTCTAATAGTTAAGAATTGTCTTAGTAATACCAAATAAAATTTCCGTTTGTATAGGATTCGTATGAGTATCAAATTCCACAAATCAATTATTATTTTTGTGGATTTTGAGGTATTCCACAACTCAATGATCAATATTTGTATTTTCCTATTCTCTGTGGAAATTTTATTGTAAAAAGAATCGAAGCAAATTATGGAATATCACGTCCTTTTATCTCTCGGATAATGGATTCCAAAATTAACTTGGTGTCGAATTGATCCCATTAGTGCATCATTGCAAATTATCCTAACATTTTAGTGTTGAACTCCACCTTCTCTGCTCAATTCTCACATATAAATTAAAGCCCAAGTTTCTCAAGATAAATAAAGACAGCTCTTAAATATCTCGGGTAAGATTCTTGAGAGAACTGATTCACCTCCAGGTCACTGAAAAAACATTAACAAGAGATCATGATCGGTTCATTGAAGTCCACAGTCAATTCTTTTCTTTATTCAATACTCTTTTTTTTTCTCTCTCTCTCTCTCTCGTTTCTTTACCGAATAAATTCTTTGGAAGAATTCCAGGAGAGTCGGGAAAAGAAAAGTTGAAAGAAAGTGCATCCCAGGCAAAGGATAACAAATACCAGTTTCCCAAAAGTTCCACCATTTTTATTTTTAAGCTTCAAGATTTCGTCTCTTAATTTTTATTTCTATTTATTTATTTATTTATTTTTTGTCCTTTCAGTCTACGTCATTCCAACGCATCTAAAAAATACAGAATGCATTCAGTTTCATTCTTTCTCTACTTTTCTTTCTTTTCTTTGTATTAATTCAGGATTTTTCTTAGCGGTCTTCTGGCACCTTGCCTAGATATCCCCCAGACAATATATTTTGGGACTGAAATTTATCCATTCACCTCCCCCTTTCCGCGATCTAGGTATTTATTTTGTTCCCTGCTGATATGGATTTATAGGGAGGGTAGACTTTTTTTTTTTTTTTGCAAGAATTTATGGATAAAACGCATGTTTGGACTCGAAGACAGAATGGCTTGTCATCTTTGTTGATATTACTTCACGTTTTCATTTTCAAAAAAGATTGTTACTTTTTACTTTCTTGTCTACGAAGTATACAGAGAGAAAGTACTGTGATGGAGACTTTGATAAATCTCTTCGTTTCAAGCCTCCCAGGATCCGAAAAACTTATTTTTAGTATCTTGTCTGTCTCTCTGAGCACAAATTCAAAAACGCTTTAAGCTATATGGATGAAATTTGGTATATGGTTTTTACTCCAAATTTGCAGATTTCTATCAAATTTTGAATAAATTATTCAGAAGAAGTCTATCTGCCGGACTATCTGAATATAAGTTAATACAATAACTACAAAATAGATGTAAACTAAATGGGAGAAAAATTGATACACACATTTAATATTTCAAGTGAAGACAGTATCGAACTTTGAACGAAACCCGTCAAAGTGTCTACCATTTGTCTATGTGCACTTTTAGAAGCATGTAAACGTAATAGATCAAACATGCAATGATTTAAATATTTCAGTTTTGGCTTATAATTTTGGGAATACAATTGTAGTTCTATGTCAAATTTCGGTTTTAGTTGGTCAGGAAAAGAGCGTCCAAAATACTCATTCTGTTTTCGGGTAGTTGTATATTAACCGCATTCCAGCGATTTCAAAATTTCTCAAGTCTTTTTCAAATATTACTTACTTTTATGAAAAGTTAGACTGTCTGTCATAGATAACAATGGAAAAGAATTTTAAAAAAATTGTTTCAAATTAAAAACTCTTACTGAATATTATGAAATTTTATGAGAGATAAGCGGAGTTCATCGCCTTTAATCTGCAAAGTTTCAATGTTTTGGCTGTTTTCATTTTCGAATGCTATAACCTTTATCTTTCTAGAAAACGAAAGGGTCATTCTGCGTCTGTTTAAATGTAATATACACTCACAGAAAATAGTAAGAGCTACCTACTTTTATTCTGCAGTAAATCATCGAATGTGAATCTTTGAGGTACAAGTTAAAAATAGCATTTTAGAATTAATAATGTATACTAAAAATTACTGTGCTTAAAATGTTCATAAGAGAATGTCCTCATATTTAAAATTGTATAAATTTTGAAGTTTCTTACGGCGACAGCCTTTTTTGATGTCTTGAATAAATTCTTCATGGGAAAAATTACTCAAAGCATAAATTTTGGTTCATATATCATGATTATATAAAGATGATATTTCACAATTTCTGTTAGGGGCCGTCTCCATATGTAGGTTTAAGATTTAGATATTCTCTAGACGTTGTGTAGTAATCGATTGTCCCAATTTATATGCAACTTTAAAGATGGTTTTAAAATATCAGAAATGAATGTTATTAACAACGTCCTCTGTTTTCACCAATTAATTCTTTAATTTTTTTTCTTTTAAAAAGTAGAATCTGTTGAATGAACAAATAAATATGAATAATACTATACCAGGCAGCCTAATTATGAGTCAAACCAAAAATAGTTTGACATGGTAAATCTTCAAAGCTTTCTTTTTTTTTGGGGGGGGGGGCAATTCTTTGCTGCAAGTAATGTAATGCGATTGTAAAAATTATAATCTCCATAAAATTGGGTTGACCTCGTACTTCCTTAAGACATAAATCATAACAAACAAAATTAATTCAAGTTTTAAATTAAAAAAAAAATTGAAATAATATGCCAATTATGTGTTTAATAATATACCAATGGGAAAGAAAAAACTGAAATTGTATATATGAAAAAGGAAAATGATGGATCATGTGTTTAACACAAACTATAATCAAACTGCAAATTTTTTACCTTTTGATAAAATGAATAATTAACTAAATGGAATAAATAGCTCTACATTACGCCGAAGAATATAGTTTATAAATACCATCTCCTGTAGAATTTATTTAACTTTGTATTTCTAATTGGTAAAACACTCTGAAATATTGATATAAATAAAATTAAACTATTAAACTCAAAGTAATTGAAAGAAATCGACAAAATAACTAATAATATTGCCTTAATTTTTAAATTTAATATTAATTGTATCAGTCCGTGCTTTCATGACGTGGATCAAACGCACCACATCAATTTAAATTTGATATCCCTCACACATTCTTTTTTGGCTCCTACTCGAACAAGTCACACCTCAGCGTAAAACAGAGTGAACGTAGTTATTAGTTGAAAGCTGCCTTTAATTTGGTCATGCGAATCAACTGCATCAAATATTAATAATAATGATAATAAAAACTTATCCAAAATGGAGGCATTTTCACATGATGCACATTAAATGTGCAAAGCTATTTTAATTTTAGGATCTATTACTCATTTTTTAGAAAGAAATTGGGTTTCAGAACGTTAGATAGCGTTCCATAAAGTGGCATGCCGTTAATCTTAGTTTGTAACGGTGACTTCTTACGACTTTATTATTAAATAACAAAACAAATTATTTAATTAAAATAATTAATCACTGAATTCAAAATAGTAATTCAGTATTCAACAAGATAAAATACAAATTTACTTTAAAGATTCATAAATATGTCATGTGTGAAAGGTAGGGTTTTTTTTTTCTCCCTCCCCCTGCTTTGTTGCAGAAACGCACAAAAAATCTTAAATAAAAGAAGAAATTGCCTTTTCGTCTTCTCTTCCCTTTTTCTTTCTTTTTTTTTCTTTTTTTTAATACACTTCTTGAGATTCAGACAGTTTTTGTTGCAAAGAAGCTTTAAAAATCAATTCCGTATAGATAGATACGTCTTGACAGCATTCGGAAGATTAATTGGCATTTTGTACATTGGCCAATAGATGGCAGCATCAGTTATTTAGGCCCAGTGCTTGTACTAGACATAGAATCTAATTTATATAGAGGAAATAAGGAAGAAAATTTTATTTTTATATACACCAGTTTATTCTTTATTAGAAGAATTCATTTAATGTGCTATTTAATCTTCTAGAAATTAATTACAAGATTTATTAAAGATGTCTGCTTAAAATGATTGACAAAGCTGATAAATTAAGCTTCAATTAATATTTGAAATAAAATTAGTATATACGCAAGTTTTTTGCAGAGAGAATTAAACAATTATTTTGCTACTTTTTCAAATAAGATTTGCGACATATATCATGATTCATATTTATTCGCTCTTCCAAAATATTGCTTTAAAATTTAATCGATTTAATAGAAAGCTATTCTCGTGAATACTTCGGTTGAAAAAATTAGACATCATTTTCGGAAAAAAAAAAAGCATTTAAAGAAAACTATTACTTTTTTTCCCTCCTCTTTAGCAAAATATTTATGAAAAATTATCTCTATTTGGGTAAGATAGGTTTATTAAAGCAAATTACACGCAGATTAAATTTTACTTTTATATTGAAATAAATTTTTTTAATTAATATTACAGAAAAAATTAATAATTAGATTAAATATATTACCTGTCGGAAATGCTTTCAAAATCTTTCCGATTTAATCTCGAACCTGATGTGAAAGGAAAAAAAAAAAAAAAAATCACCATGTTTCCGCCCGGGATCGAACCGGGGACCTTGCGCGTGTGAAGCGCACGTGATAACCACTACACTACGGAAACACATCAAATGAGAGCTAAAATAAACTCAAATGCCAATCTCAATTACACGAAATATTGATATTATTTGTGAAATTGATTAAAATAAAAATTGTAATGGCAAATTTTGATTTGGTTTTTATTTCTTCATATGGGAAAAGAGTTTATGTTTGGAAATAATTTTTTAAAATAAAATTTGAAACAACTTGTCATTAATTGCGAAAAAATTCAATTTGTTTTTGAAATAGATAGTTTTGATAGAAAATTTAATTTTAAGACCACCATTTTTCATAATAATTTGTTTCATTTTATTTTTGTCTTTTTTTGTATTATTACGTTTCCTTTCAAAGAAAAATAATTTTGTATTGCAATGTATATAATAGATTAATTCTTTCTTGCATGACAAACCAATATCATCTGTAAGGCAAATAAATAACATGATTTAAAATGAATATAAAATATTTCCATTTCCATTAACCCTAAATTAATTTATTCCATGCATGAAAATACAGTTTTAGTTTGTTTCGGATTGGATTGAACGAAGATAGAACCTGGGACCTTGTGGTTCGTAATAATTTTAAGAGCATCATTTTTCATAATAATTTGTTTCATTTTATTTTTGTCTTTTTTTTTGTATTATTACGTTTCCGTTTAAAGAAAAATAAATTTGTATTGCAAGGTATATAATAGATTAATTCTTTCTTGCATGACAAACCAATAGCATCTGTAAGGCAAATAAATAATATGATTTAAAATGAATATAAAATATTTCCATTTCCACTAACCCTAAATTAATTTATTCCATACATGAAAATACAGTTTTTAGTTTGTGGCGAGGATAGAACTTAAGACCTTGTGGTTCGCAGCCCAGTAGCATGACCACGATACAAAAGCAATTGCTCGGGTAACGTAGCTGTTAACTGGCTTATAAACTTTCACCACACATTGTAATTTGTACCAATTTGCGTTCGTTAAGTTAGAAATTTATCTTACATTTGCTCATCTTGTCTGATTCATAATTTATTTAGATTTTTTTATTTCAGCGATGGTAGACAGGGGCATCAAACATAAGCGAAAGTTTAAAAAAATTCTCTCAAACAATGCTTACCAAAATGACATAGAGGGTCTCCCCATCCCCCATATGTTCCTCCTTTCATATCTATAAACTTTTTCAAAAGAGAATGTTGAGAAAGTTATTCCTTTTGTTTTACTAATAGCTCATTATATTTTTAACCAGGTTCTATCACGAAACTAGCTAGTTCACAAATTAGAACTTCTATTCCCACATAGATGACAAATATATTCAAACATTAAGAACTAACACAAGAATATAAACGAAGAACTATTTGAATTCCATTAAGAACTAGAAGAATTCCGTAAGAACATAGAGAAATTTCAAATAGTAGGGCCCATCAACTTCATTTCTAGAGAAATAAAAGAATTTCGCTAAGTACGAAGCCTTAAGCACAAAAAATTTGAATCATCACCAACAATATTGTTTTACAAATTTGACTGTCTTGCACTAGCGTAATTTATTGCCCCATTAGAATAATGACGAAGAATTTGAGCATATATAATGTAAAATAATATTTATCTAATAAAAATTATTGAAGAACAAACTTTAAAAAAAAAAAATCGCTTTACTTAGGATAACGATTTACAATTTTACATAAATTTAAAATAAATATATGGACATTTGTGTATTAATGGATTACAATCCATTTAACTCATTGGATGAAATGGGTCCGTTCACACTGTGAATTGTACTTTTTTCTAAATCATTTTCGACGATGAATAGGGTTGATAAAGTGGAATCAACCCAATTTAATGTATCATCCCTTCACAACGCTGATTTTTCAAAGTCAAAAATTAAGATGGCTGACTAGGTAAACAATGCTGTGCATAGTATTACTAGAATTACACTTGCTTGTTTAGACAGACAACCAAACTGACGGCAAATTCAATGGGCACTTTAAATTAGATTTCAACCACAAATTGTAGTTCAAAGATGTAAAGTATGGGCTTTATGGAAGATGTTTGAGTGTTGTTTCGGACAGGATGTCGTTATTGAACTGGATATTCAATTCGTACCATGTTTTCATTCATTAAAAATTTACCAACTATTCCCTGTGTAAACTTATAAGGTTCTTTGTGTTTAAATATTGTATTGTTAATATAATAATTATATATTATAATATAATATAAATATATATATTGTATTGTAATAAAAATAATATAAATATTGTAGTGTAAATATTGTTTAAATAAATGTATATAAAATTAAATAGTTGTGGATAAATAAGAGTTCAAAATTTTTTTAATGTCACTATATATTGCAAAGCATGCCACAAATGATTTTTTTTATATCTAAGTGCACTGCCAATGTCCATTAGATTTTCTACTATAACTTAAGTTAAACAGTCTGTAACAGTCATATCGAAGATATTATTAATAGGACACATCTCTAGTATCATATATCTCTATTAAATAAAAACGTACAAAATCATTAAAATAATAAAAATATCATAATATAAAATTTTTTTAATTTAAAATGTTTTGTAATACGTAATTAGGCAAATTCATTAATAGAGGGGTACGTCGCAAAAATCTAAATCTATCACTGTCCCTATGCAAACTTTAATTCTGACACTAATGAGCAAGTTTTGAAAGTCTAGATTCATTTTTTTATCAATAAGCGAAGATGAATATATGGAAATTAAATAAACAAATCCTGCGAGTATTATTTGATGTAATCAGATTTTCTATTTTCTATTTGTTTCCAGATTTTCGAGACAAGGAAAAAAATAAAAAAAAAGTGCGTGGCTAAATATAAATAATGTCAGAAGGACGTACTTTTGTATATACATCATTCCTATTAGACAGCAAAAAAAAAAAAAGATTAATGTTTTTAAAAGCTTATAGATTGCTTACAATATCAGAAAAACCGAATAAACTTCGTTAAAAAAATAAAAGTGTGAAAAGCAGAAATGATGAGCAATAAAAAAATTAGCAGTGATGAAAAAACGACGTGTATAGAATACTAGATCATTTATCAATCCGGAATTTTGATTACTTCTTTCGCTTTTATTGAATTTATTTCATTGTAAATTCAAATCACAGAACTACAAAGAAAGAAACCTGAAAATTTATTTTGCCTTCATAAAAATAATTCATAAAAATATTCATAAAAAAAAAATGTAACAGATGCGCCTGAAAACAAATTCTGCTCATTTTCAATTTATTCGGATTACAGCTTCATATTTCAAACTGATTTTCAATTGGAAATGTTATGATAAAAAAATTAATTTATTTATTATATTGTTTAATCACTACAAAATATTTGACAATGAACAATTTAATCGAATAATTTATCTATAATTTAAAAAACGTCATTAAATTCCATAATAAAAATAAAAATAAAATGTAATTAGAATTCGAATATCTCCCCACATTGAAATTGAGGGCCAAATTTTTTTTAAAAAAAGAAATGCAGAACTCTGATCTTGTTCCCTTCATTTAATTTCAAAGAAGCAACTTCATATTCTGAGAAAATTAATTTAAATTTATTACATTTCTTTAGTATTTAGAATAATAAGGAAAAGTTTTAATCAGCAGTAGTCTATTCTCATTTTTTTTTTCAATGTTTGCGATAACCATTGCTGTATTATTTTCTTTAATTTAATTTAATGATAAAAAAGGATCAGAGTTTTTAAAGTATACTTTCTTTCTTAATAATGCAATTCAAAGATTAATGTGAAAGTAATTCCATTTAAAATTTTTATTCACTATTTAATCTGCTGATTCTGATTCGATAAAAAATATATACTAATTATTTTTTTTCAAAAATATGATTTAGACTAAATTTCACCTTCTTAATTTTCGTATATTTCCATTTTTAATATTAAAATCAAAGAATTATCATTTATGTTTTTTTTAAAATAGTTCCCTGAAATCTGATTTATAATAAATATTTCTTTAAGTAAATTTTACCTCTGAACCGATCCATTTTAACTTTAAACTGTTTAAAAATTTGTCTTAACATTAGAATTTTTTTGAATCTGTCTGATTCATTTTTCATAATCAGGTGGATGTAACATATAAACAGTTTCTTCTAGATTATTAAATAAATACGCAATTTTTACATCAAAGTACCTAACAAAAAAATATTATTTTGATACAAATGCAATTAATAATCGGAAAAATTCATTATTTACGGTTGGGGAATCTGAATCTTAATACCTTTTAATCTCGTATCTGTTTAAAACTAAGTGTAACAACCATGGCTTTATATTTTTTTCTAACGTTATCTTGCTTTAGACAATTACCCATATGCTTTTCTATTTTATTTCTTCGGGCTGGTCTACTGTTTCCCTAACTTCGTGCTTGCTTAATGAGTCCGTATTATTTTTCATAGCTAATTTCCAATTCTTTCAATGATACCTTCTTATTGCTTCTTGATAAGTATTCGCGTATTAGCGTATTCTCTTAGTTGTGAGCTTTTTAGAAGGTCTAAGTTGGGTTTGATTTACATCATTACTCCAATTCAAATCTGGCATTAGATTTCATTCATCTTACTCCCCCGCCCCCCTGTGGCTAATGGGGAGTAATGGTCTGGTAAGGGAGTGAGTTATTCTGTCGCTTACTGCAGGTTCAGCGAGAATTTCTAAGACACTTCATTTTTTAAATTTTTTTATTAATCTCGTTTATTTCTAAAAATTTTTCTAGCAATGATTCAGTACCTCAAGTGTCCACTTGCATTTTACCTAAATAGTTACTTTCTTTGACTGATATTTCCACATTTATTTTTCAGTTTTTAATATCATAAATTCGATCATTTCTCAACATTATTTCACATATTTCCAGAACCTCAAATTTATTTTTCATTATTTACAGAACGTGACAATAAACCACGCACACAATTTTTTAAATATAATCTTTTTTGTTACCTAGTTAAATTTTAATAGCGGTTTTTGTTTTCTCGTGTATGAAGTATAGAGAAAGCAAAGTAATTGTCAAAAAAAAAAAAAAAAATCGCACTTTAGTTTCGCATTGCATTTTGAGTTTATCCTAAATTTGGAAATTTTTTCTTTAGGCCACGTATATAGTACATGAGCCGTCTAGATGCGATTCTATTGCAAGAAAATGACAATCCCTGCTGCTTTAGCGATGTAGCCGTTCGCCGATACGTAACTTTTGATTTGAATGTTTTTCAGTTTATTTCCGGTTTCAAATTTTTGTTCTTCAGCCTGACTTGTGAAAATTTCTTTGATTTTTTTTTTTTTTTTTTTTTTTATTCTGCAAAATTTTTTGCATCTTCGTCAGTAATAAACTGCAGTGCATGTAAATTCGAGTTTAGTTTAGTTTGGTTTAGTTATATTAATGTCCCCTTTTAAAGTAACACTAAGGCTTTGCTTTAGAGACGGGCCCCGTCATTTTGAACCACGTTCATGTGACGAGTGCGACTCCTGAGCTAGCACCCCCTCTCCAAACTTCTACACCACACCAGTGGGAGGACGTTTGGGCAGATTTAACGTGCACCAGACCCGCTTACACGATGGTTCATCTTTGGAATTGGATTTTGAACCTGAAACCCTGCAATTCCGAGGCCAAGACCTTACCACCAGGTCACCACGGCATTGTGTAAATTCAAGAGCGATGGTTTAATATATGCAACATTTTCAGAGTTTTTCTGATTCCATTCAGCTTTGTCTTTTTCTCTAAAATTTTCCTATTTCACAGTAGATATTACACTGTCTAACCTTTTTAAACTTTGAGCGGTTTGAATCTTTCACAGCCAAATGAAGTAATTCATTCCATTTAACTCCGGGACATTTATCTTGTACATTTTAAAGTTTCAGTTTTGATCCCCACAGTTACCTTTCTTTACATAAAATTCTAAAAAACTATAACCATGATCTGCTATTATTTGTTGTTGTTGTTGTTTAATATGATCCTGGTTATGGATCTTTTAGATAGCAAATTTATTATATACGCCAAACACGCATATACAGGAAAGACGAATGAAAGATCACAACACATCATTTTCAGTTCAGACCATAAGCACAGAAATTCTTTATCAAGGGGATAGTCGAGTGTCAGAGAAGGAATGTTTGGAATGAGAGAAAAGGGAAGCGTAATCATATAGATATTCATCCGCACAAAGATATTGCAGAAAAATAGTTCTCTCGTGTCTCTTAATACATTCCTTGGATACTAATAACGGTCTTGGTTATTAGTCTTGAATGGAGTGTTTGCGAATATGTCCGTTAGAGAAGATCGAAGTGCAGGTAAACAAATTAATGTTGCTCTATATTTACGCCCCATCCCAACAATCCCATGTTTACATCAACAGCATACTACAAATAATATTTAAGAAAAAATGTGCCTTAAGCATTCAGTCAATGTGCCTGAGATTTTCTACTATCATTTTCATTTAAGCTGTGGCAATCGAAGACAATATATCCTTAGCAGGATAACAGACCTTGTAAACAGGTACATCTTGTAGTATAATACTATACTATACTACTAATAACATACTTTAAAAATATAAACATAGTTATAAAAGTCTTCTGTATAATAAATGAATACCATATGACAAATCTAGGAGATTAAAAAATTCCATTACAAATAATAGTTTGACTTAGCTACAGGGCTACGTATATCATAAATTGGAATCCTCTGATCTCAGTTACAAACATATATTATATTCGATGTTTTTTCTGAAAGGCCACTCTTAACAAACAAAATTCTATTAATTTTTTCATTTTTAATTCTTTATGTCTGTATGTGCCAACTTCAAAGGTTAGATTGGGAGTCTGTAATATAGATTATCAATGTGTTACTATATGTAGTTATTTATATAAGATATATGTGTCTACTATGGTTTTCCCCCTTCCTTAACACACCATCTTATTCCGGAAATAATATGTAACGAAGTGCTTTGCAATACTTAAGGATACTGAAATGGATTTTCGTTGTACTTTCCCATACTATGCAATCAGAAGATGTATTATAGATTAGGAATTTATCATCTAGTGAAAGTTTAAGAATTTTCTGTAACGAAAAGATTCAGAATTGCTGTGAATTTGTTATCACCAAGCCCATTATTAAGTTTTCGGAAGGATCAGCTCGTTTATCTTTCGTTCTCGGATTGCTTGAACATACTTGAACACACTTCAACCATTCAGAATAAATACAAGAACAATGTAATCATATGAAAGCATAATCAATAATAGAATGATAGTGTAAAATGCAAGTGAAACCCATTCATTATATTCTATTTATAGGTATTTATTGCTTGGACCCAGTCTCGATAGAAAAGGGTTATTACTTTTTCATTTTCTCGTATGCAAAGAGAAAGTATTATAATCATAAAAAAAAAAAAATAAATAAAAAAAAACAGAGCTCGAGATTTTTACGAATCTCCACGTTTCATCCTTCAATGAATCTGAAAAATATATTTTATTAATTTTGTCTATTTGTCTGTCCGTAAACACGACTTTGATTTGAAATTTGATATGTCGACTTTTTATCAAATTAGTAGATATGTATCAAAATGTAAACAAAATTCATTCGCACGAGCATTGTCCCTCCAGTTGCAAATAAGCAAGATAATTACAAAAAGGAAAAAGCTATTGAGTAAAATTTAGTGCACAGTTGTAGCATTTTTAGATTCGGTTCAAATGTTGTACCAAATCTGTCTACGAACTGGCAGTCTATCGATATTTTCATCTGTGTGCATATAAACTTGCTAACTGAAAAACGCAATAAGTGAAATTTGACATGTATATCTTTTTGAAATTAACATTGCAGTTTTTTTGTCAAATTTTTGATTCAGTCGATCAATAAAAAGTATTCCAAAGAATTTAATCAGTTTTTCCCCTTTTCTATGAAAATATAAGCATTCATGGCGCTTGCGATCTTCCCCAAAGTCCACAATTTTTTACCTAGGAAGAGAGGGGAGATAACGCCTTTATTAGAAAATATGCGAGGACGTTTGAGGGAGACCATACCAAGCATTCAATATTCTATAATAAACTCGAATCCTGATGGAGCTATCACAAAGATTCTCGAATATTCTAGATCCTTTTTCTTGTTTTACGTCAAAGCCGGCAGTCATCGATCGACCGACCGTCCATTCAGCATCAATTAGAGCTATCTGTAAAATCATCAACTTTTATAAAAAAAACTAACTTCGTAGGTAAGCAATATTACAAAATAGTAACAATATTTCAGTTTACAAAACTTATTAAAGGAATTAGTTATTGGTTTATTTAATGATTTTGAGTTGGGTGACATATTTTAAAAGATCTATAACATTAAATTGTGGTTAAATAAAAATCTAATTACGAGAAACTTTATCAATGAAAAAATACTTTAACCATAATTTAAACAATGGGAAACGGTATTGTGATTAAATGTTTTGATGAAATAATGAAATTAGTTTGGTTTTCATGATAGTAACGAAAAATATTTTTTTTAAATTATGGGGAAAAGTTGTGTTTCAATTAAAACGGTATCATTAGTGTTAGGAAATTTCGGCATTAAGGTTATAAATTCCAAATTATTTTGTCTCCCGTACTTTATTGAAAAAAATGATGCAATGCATTTTGAACCTGCTTTTGTGCGTCATTGGTATGAATAAATCACTTCACGTGACATTAAACATTTAACTATTTAATCGGTATCGCATCTGATATTTATGTAACCCAGCAACTGTAATATAAAAACTTTAGAATTAAGACATGAGATGATATACGTGTCGTTATGTTTGTAAGATGTTTTTGGTTCGGTATTGGTCTCAGGTCCTGTAATGACCGTTTATGTTTTTATAAGTTTTCCCCGTCATATCTGTAAATAGTTCATCATGTGTTCAATTCTATTTCCTCGCAATAAATTGTATTTAAATTAAATCTTTCCTTTTTTCGGACCCAATCTTTGGAGACTTTTTATTCATCATCATTTCCACTGCAATACTCTAATTTCAAACTGCTGAATTCCCAGCAGTTTTATAAAATATCATTGTAACAATTAGATATTTTTAAAATTAAAAACGGAATATTTTGAAAGACTATTTTCGAAAATTACAGAATTTACAAATTTTCCTGGAAGGAAGGCATAATTACCCGTGGTAACATTCATGGGCGTGTTAATGGGCGACTGATTAACGATGACTGAAGATTTCTTCTTTCCCCACAGTTCCTGATCGGTTTATTGTAAAAATAATTTCAACAAGCTGTCCATGAGCTCGTTTAACAATTTTCTAGCGCCATTCAACTCTAATAATTTTCCTTGCTCGATGATGCAGTTTAGAATACACGCACGGGTGATTGACTAACGATGATTGATGTCTCTCCCCTCTCTCATGGTTCGTGATTGGTTTGCGGTGAAAATAATTTTAACAAAAGGTTCACGAATCGTTCAGTTCGCATATGTGTACGCGGCTTTAAATGCTATTCTTTGTATGCAAGTTATCCGGATTATAGTTAAAAGGCGGCGATAAAACATATTTACAGACATATTGCTAGAGATATATTTTTATTCAAACGCATTTTGCATTCTGATTAATTCTATATTTAGAATAAGTTTCAGATCCTCTATCTGAATTTATAATGTTTAATTTAGAGCACTGCAAGTATAACAAAGCAAGGGAAGGTTTAGTTTAGTTATATTAACGTTCCGCTTAAAGAAAACTAGGTATATTATGGGATGGACCTCGTAATTTTGATCAGCGGTCAGATGGCGAGGACGCCACATAAGCTGGTATCCCCCTCTCCAAATTATACCGCCACAAAAGCGGGAGAACATTTAGCCTCGACGGATTTAGCATTTACCAGACCCACTTACACCACGGATTTTTGGTGGAATTCCTGCAGGGAAGCGAAGGAGTATGTCAGTGGCGTAGCAAGGGTAAGAGAGGCTAGGGAAATGGAATTTTTTTTCACGACCCATCATGATCTTTTTCTTAAACAAGTAATATATATAAAAAAATTTAAGTCAATTCCTATTTTCACAAGAATTGAACTCCTATTCTTCACCTTCACGTGAAAAATACTGAAATCCTTGCATTTTACCGATTGAGCTACTGCCTGTTGATTTCAATTTTCATTACAAACTGCTAAAACTCTATTTAAAGTATTAAAAATTAATTAAATTTAATAATTAATGAATTAATATTAGAAAAAAACTGTATTAACATCAAGTATCATCCACTACAAGTTTAAAAAAATGTATTTGAGCTTGAGTGGGTGAATAAAAAGTATTTTATTAATGATTGAAAATTTGAACAAGATATATAAATAGGGAGTGAACTAATAGTAGGAATTGAAAAACGACACCACCGGAGTGACTGATGTGTTTTCCTAAGGCTGCACTAAAGATAGTCGTCTCGGGCATCTCTATCCTTTTATTTCTTGGTCACTACGCCACAGGGATGGGTAAAAGCACGAGTTGTTTTAAATATGTTGGTAATAAATTGCGTTTGGACAAAGAAGCAAAGAAACTGTAAAATCAAAAATATGAAATTTTATGGATACAAATTTTTCAGATTGATCGACTAAAATTAGAAATTCATTGGTTAATCACAGCAATCAAACTGGTAATATTATGAATATATAATTTTTCGAATATTTTACGCTGATGTAAAAATCTTTTATTTCGAAATAATTGCTTTTAAAATTATTTCCAGTAAAAATATTTCTAAATTAGAAACCTTTATTGACAACATTCCATACAAAAGATAATTTTGGATGGTTTTAAAGTCTTTTTATGGATATCATTTGAGAAAAAAAGATTTTTAAGGATATTATTCGATGTGGATAATTATTGGATAACTCTTGGATAATTATTGGTTACACCTTACACATGATTTTTTTAAATGGATAATCATGAGAGTATTCTAACTTTTTGAAAAGGTATGGATGTAGTTCACATTATATTTGCTAGTTAAGATTTCTCAAGCATGTAGAAACAACAGGTGAAATCTCACATACTGGCAATTTATTAACATCGTCATTTCTATCGGGAATGTTATCTTTTCTAATTTTTGAAAAAACTACGGATCAATTTCAAATTAGTTGTGCTCTTTCTTCTCCTTGAGTTCATGAATACTTGAATATTTATTTGGCGGGGTTTAAAGCAGCGTTCACACCAGGGCAACTATTGCGCACAATACAAGGTCACGTCTACCACAGGAAGGTCATAAGACTCCCGTGGAGAAATAATAAATAGTTGTCTCACCGAGGCAATTATTTGCCATATTCATGTGATCACTCTGCGGTAGGTGTGACCTTTCATTGCGCCCATTGGCCTCGAGCGAAACGCTGCTTTAATGGCATGCAGTGGCGGATTTTCAGTTAAGCAAACTAGGCAGTTGGGTAAGACCTCTGGACTGAGGAGGAGGCAGGCAGGTGACTTAAAGAATGTTATTACCCAAATTGTTAAATGTATAAATTTGCAAGAAATAAGAATTTGTGAATGATAAAATATTAAGACTACAATACCCATTCACACTAAAGTATTAAAATCATTATAAAATAAATTAAAGAATAATTAATTATTTATTAATAACGAAATATTAATTATTCATTTCACTCGTTATGTTTTATTCTCCTTGAAAGATCCTTTGAAATAATAATTCTTACTGTTACATTTTCTTGAAGTTATTTCCTTATAATCTATCATAATAACTGGACGCTCTTATATTATTTTAATTAATAGAAAAGGTTAACACTTCAAGAATTTTGTTTAGTCAATTTCTCTACCATATACATATATAGGAGAAAAAAAATAACCTTCTGTATTTTTACAAATTTAGTGCAATAAAAAATAAATACGATGACTAAATTTTTAAAAAAATTTATTGAAACATGAAACTGAACTTGTCAGTTATTAATCGGCCAACATAGCTTGTTTGAAATCCATCCTTGACTTTAGAAAAAAAAAAAAAATTAGAAATCAGCAAGACTGTCAGATTAATGATGCAATTTGGAAACAAATATATTATTGGTCATTAAAATAAAAGAAAAAAGAATAATAATCTTTAGAATTTTATTTTCAACTTCTGAATATGATTTATAGACTCAAGTACCTTTTAAACATTAGTTTTTGTTCATATAAATACGAGTACCTTTATTTTTATGACACACTCTTAATGGCCTAACCATTATTGTTTCACATTAGAATCGAGAAAAAGCAACAGTGTGCTAAGTCGCCAAATATAGCAAACGTTGAACGTGATTGAACCAAACCAACAAAATAAAGATAGAAGACGACATTACGTTATCGTAACGCTTTCAAGTGGCCGAGTCCATCCCGTAAGCAGGAAGAGGGGAAGAGACATCCAATCTCAACTGTCTCCATCCCCCTGTACGCTTTTTCTATGCAACTGCAAGGTTAACAATAGATTTGGGTAAAAAAATTGAAATGATTCGAATTTTGAGCAAATAATTATAAATTTGAATTAATGTTTTAATAATGTCTGTAATATTCATAAAAATTATGATCTGTAAATAATTTGATTGATATACATGTCTTTGGCTTTGATGCGCCATTGAATATACAGGGTGGTTATAATTAAAGTTCCACTTTGAAACGGTCATAAAAGTAAAACTACTGGACCAAATGTTATCAAACTTGGTAATAATTTAAAGGAGGTCATGGAAATTTCTTTTCTGTTAAAAAGAAGTTCAAAAACTCAGGAGGGGTGAAGTTTCACTGTATCAATATTGTTAAGCAAAATAGGGCATGAAGACACAGGTTTAAAATGTGTTTAATCGTTTCTGAAAGTGATACAACGCATGTTCAATGCGTGTTATCTTAAAAGCAATGTTTATGGTGATAATCTAAACACTTTAATGGAACTGAAAGATACGATACATCGACATGTGCGTAATATTGCTCCTGATATGCTCAGAGCTACTGCTGAGAATGCATTAACGTGATTTAACTTTCTTTCAGAAAATGGAGACCGCCGCATTGAACATGCTTTGTATCACATTTTAAAAATGATTAAACAAATTTTAAACTGATGTCTTCATGTCCTATTTTGCTTAACAATATTGCATACAGCGCCATTTCGCCCCTGGTGGTGAGTTAAACTTTTTTTTTGACAGAAAAGAAAATCTTATGACCTCCTTTAAACCAGTACCATGTTTGATAACATTTGGTTCTGTAGTTTTCTTTTTATGACCATTTTAAAGGAGAACTTTAATTATAACCACCCTCTATATATATTTTAAATGTTCCATCACACTTCCATGAATAAATTCTTCAACTTACGTATTATTATGCGATTTTTACTTTCTTCAAAAAAGAAAAAAAATGAGAAAGTTAAATTATATTAGAAATCGATAAACAAATGCATTATCTTCTCATTGTTTAAGGAATCGGATTAAAATTATAAAATCATTTTTATGATACAATACAACACTAAATATGAACCCTGTATTTAATCTCTAGCATAAAATTTCACAATAATTAAGTTATATGCTTAGATGGAAGTCGCATTACAAAGAAAGAATATTTTTTAAGTAGATTCCTTATACAAATACTACCTAATGCAATCATTTTCATGACTCCATTTACCAAAAAATTGTGCCACGTCTTCACCGGCCGTACCATATGTTTGGATCAGCATAATCAAGGATGGTTTTTGTGCAACAAAACTCCACGAAATCAAATCAAATCAAATCGGCCATGTTCTCTAGATCAAAATCAATTTTCATCCAAAAGTTTATCTTTACTAATAATAAAGAAGGCATATATGTCTTTTTTTCAGCTTTATCTATGTATATAGGCATTCTAAAATTCATTCTGACTGCTTGACTTAATGTAACCAAATTTGATATAAATATGCTTTGTAAAGTAGGAATGTACACCTGTAAATGTTTTCTTTCTCTTTTCCTCCCTTTGAAATTTTAATTAATAAAGTAATAAGTGGTATTATAGCGTTTTTTGAGAATTTAATTCCACAAAAGCAAATTTTACCTTTAAAAAAATGTAATAAATTATCTTTTTATTTTTAATGTTCCTAAACTGTTCTACATTTTTCATTATCAAACTGAAAAATGCCTTCCTTTTCCGGAATGTGCCATCTTAATGATTCAATTGATGATTTATAGAACACTAGAGACGTTTGAGAATTCTATGTAATTTTTGTATCGAATCATAGTGTCTTAATCTATCACATGAAAGCGTTAATTTATAGTTTTGAGTAGTGATTATATTGTATATGTAGTGATTTCTAATTAATCTGCATTCTAAAAATAATTTACTAAGGACTCTCATTCCGGCTCCAATATGTCTTCTGAGTTACACGAGCAATCATTTCTCCCACAGAATCAAAACGTTGAGCCAGCAAAAATTTTTCTAAAGATTTATAAACTATGAATACTCTCTCACGGTCACTCCCTCTTTCCTGCTTTCTACCTTAATATTCGGCAAGTTGTTATGAACTCGTCTTATATCCCCGTCTCGTCTTTTAACAAAGAAAGCCTGACAGAAGATAAAAATTGGAATATTTCTTCGAAAATATGAAGAATATGGATCTTTAAAAAAAACTTCATAACTGTTTCTTCAAACACGTTACACACACGCACACACAAAACAACTACAAGATTATTTTCTGTATTGTGAAAAAAACCATGGCATAATTTGACTATGACCATAAATCTGTTCTCAATTATCTTTGTTTTTTTTCAGTAATAGATATTTTCTTCAGCGTTTTGCATTCAGTATTGAAAATTTTCTCCACTTTTCTTTAAAATGTTTTAAGTTTTAAATTTTAAGTGTTGCAGGTATCTTTAAAATCTTATATGCTCTATAAATAAAGAAAAACAGAATATGCTACTGCTAAATTATCTCAGAAAAATAAAGATAAAATGAAAAATAATCGGAAAAAAATTGTTCCATCTTCAAAAGTGCGTTGTGTGTAACAGCATTAACAAGGTGCACAAAAAGAGCAAAGAAAAAAGAAAAGACAAATTACAACTGCCGAGAAATATTAAGAATAATTTTTTATTTATTTGACATTTCCAAAATTGAAGTAATATATTATTTTTAAAAAATTTGATTGTTTCATTGTGTGTTAAAAATTTTGAATGTTAAGATATTTTATGCTGAAAAACTAATTTAACTAGCTAACTAACTTTTATATTGGAAAACGTAACTAAAAGTTTTATTTTATTGCATTTTATTTCATTTACAAAATTTGAATTGCATGCCATTTTTATATTTTGAAATCGAGTACTAACTGCATTTTTAATTTTTAGAGTTTTAGGGTGTATTGCTAAATTAAAAAAGAAATCCTCTTATAATGACGATAAAATGAATTCAAATAGATATAGTTTGAATAACTAAAATGTCCTTGAATAAGTATTTGGTATTATTTGAGAAGTACTACTTGTTTAATCAGTATGAAATTAGAATAATTAGGATAGGTAAATGCTCTGGGGGTTCATGTCGGATAAAGTCGATTTGAGGATTAAATTAGTTACAATTAAGAGAAAAATGCGTATTTATATTTAAACTCTTTAAACTCACATTCCTTAGAGACTTAAAAATTAAAACGGCTTCCCCCTTCTCATTTAAACATGCTGAGATATTCATTTTATTTCGAAATTTCCAGAATTCAAATCATTAGTCAAGTTTTTAAGCCGATTTCGCTTCTGACAGGTAATTGAGCCACGAACGTTTAAAAATATATATTTTTATTTAAAAAAAACAGAGACAGATATGTTATTGTAATATAAACGGATTGTGAGAATAGTATTTGATGAAAATAGATTCTCTGTGTACTTAGATAGGCTTTTAGTATGTATTATAGGCTTTGTAATTAGAGTATAAGGGAAAAAAATCAATATCGCCATCAAATTTGATATAAATTAACTCATTAGGGCATATTTTTACTATCCAAACTTTCTCATTAAACAGCTTTATTAGCATTTTGAGAAAGCTAATAAATTGGCTCTATTAGCTAAATTGAATCAGAAGAATTGGATGATTGCTAAAAATAAAAGTGCTAAGGACGGAAACCATAAGCACTAAAAGCTTTACTATGACGGAAGATAAAACGGATAAAATAACGAAATACTAATTGGATATTTTCACTGCCTTTTTAGACTGGGTTAAACTTGCTTCTCAGTCAGCATGAAATGTGGAATAAACAAGACAGCATTATTGACAATTTTGATTTCCCTTCACGTACTCTTCTAAAACTTTCTCGCATATTTTCTAATAAAAACATTACCCTCCTCCCCCCCCACCCCCAACCTCCATAAAAATATAGTGGATCTTGGATAAGGCAGAGAACGCTTTGCAAGATAATAGTTAAAATATTAACTTATGGCGTGTTATTTAGCATTTTTACTGAATCTATCATGTGGACTTTGGCGAGGTTTTTGGCGATTTGGTTGATAGTATCCAAAAATCGAATTTATGTTTAAGACTCTTTCTCAAGCGACTGAAATCAAAATGTGATACAGAACTATAATTGTAGTCATAAAATTACATGCCGGAGTCCTGGCATAGGGGTAGCGCATCTTACCCGTGACCTGGGCGTCCTGGGTTCGAGTCCCGGTTCGGGCATGGTTGTTACTGTGTTCTATCGCTTCTATGTCACTTGCGCTCGATAAATTCCCCCCCCTTTCCGCTCAAGTGTCAAGAAAGACTACCACATTATAAACTTTATCTTTCTATGTCAGATTTGGCGATTTTACAATGTACGCCAAACTGTGCGGTCAACTGACCCATCAAACACCCCCAATAAAACGATTAACCAATAAAACTTTCCCTTACTCTCTGAAGAGGTCACTGTCTTAGTACATCACGAGAAGGGTTTGGTGGGGTTAAGGAGTCACCCAAATTTGTTTGGAAAAAATACTCTTTGAGTTGGAGGTCCTTTCAATTACCCTTTGTAATCCGTTTACATGTTTATCCTTTTACAGTAAGCTTTGAAAAATTTTTTACAAAAATTATCGGCATTCCATTATCACCAATAAGCCCGACCGGAAATGCAGCTATAGAAAACTAAAAACCGTCACCCGCGCCAAGTTTTCTTGCCAAAGGTCCAAATCCCAGTAAACCTATGACAGCAACAGGGGTAGGGAATGATTTACCGAGCGCAAATGTTCCGATACCGTTCTATCTGTGAGGTTTGTGAATGTGCCCCCTGTAAAAAGGGGGTCGTGCAAGCGAATGTGAGTGTTTCATCTTCATTTGAGCTAGAAGTCAGACTTCTGCCCTTGGGTGCTCAGGGGTCTTTACCCTCAGAAGCTACTGCCCCCCCCCCTTTCCGTGGTAACGCGGACACGACATCATCATTATCATAAAATTACATACTAAATTTGATATATTTAAGTCATTGCATTTTTGAGTTAGGGCATTTACATGTTTCTGAAAGTACAGACCGACAGACAGGAGACTCTTTGTCGGATATAGCTCAAAATTTGATAGGTGTCTGTAGATGTTAAATTGGTATGCCGAATTTTATCCATCTAGTTATCTTGTTAACTTGCATTCGAACAGAAAACTTCCTCTGAACGGATTTTGCTCAAAATTTGACAGAAATTTACAAATTTGATGTAAATGTATCAAATTTCAGACGCCTTGCTCTAAGCTCTTTTGAGTTGTTTCGGTTGAGTCGCGTTATAGTGTTCACAGCTGATAGACGGATAGAGAATCAAGTCAGAAATAAGTTTTTCGAACTCAAGAAGGTTTCAAAAGTGGAAATCCGTCCAAAATCGTAAAATCTCGAGTTCGAACTTGTTGAGATTTACAATACTTTCTCTGTTTTTCTCTGTACGATAAGGTAAAGCACGTTCGGAAACGAATTCTTTACCGGGAATTCAGTTCTGTCTTATAAGTTGTTTCCAGTATGAGAATTGTTTGTAGCTAAAACATTAGATTTATTTAATATACTAGCCGCCTTTGGCGACCAGCCGGTTCGCTAATCTTAATGTTCGTTAAAATTTTAATAATTAAATATTTTATGCAATTCCAACTTTAATAGATTCTTCAGCAAAATATTTTAAAACTTCAAATTTTGATAGTCATATAATTTACTCATAATATTATAAAGGCCTTCAGTCATAACGTGATATGTATCTCTCTAATTTTCTGTTTCCCCTCGTACAATTTATGCTTTAAATTAAAGTGTAAATGATTAATCTGCAATTAATACAATAATATTTTTTCCTGAAACAAAGCATTTTTTTAATAATATGATTACTGCTAATAGAGTCACAGAGCGTTTAAACTTTATGGGCAAAAAGAATATCTTTCTTAATTTATGTAATATCTCAAAAATTTGTCAACAAAATTTTCTCGGATTCATCATGAACAGATCGATTAATGAACAATGTTTCATTTTAAAGGCCTTAAACACTAAGAAAATAAAATGAATCGTTTAAAATAATCGGTCTAAAACAGGTTTAAAAAAACTACTTAAAAAACGATGTACTTAAAACTATAAGCATATACAAAAAATATATATAAATAACATAAATACAATTTAATTACAAAAGCATGCAGCTAACCTAAAAATAATTTAAATCATTGAAAACAGGTTAAAAAAAATACTTAAAAAACGCTGTACTTAAAACTATAAGCATATATAAAAAATATATAACTAACATAAATACAATTTATTAACAAAAGCATGCTACTAACCTAAAAACAATTTAAATCATCCGTTGAAAGTGGTTGTCATGACAACAATCAGAACAATGCGCATGCGTGAATTTTCTTCGCCAGTTAGGTAACGCAGATGCGTGAATTTTTCTACGCCAGTTGGGGTAACGCTATGCAGATTATGCATTTTTAATTTCCTTTATTCTGTGTTATTTTAATTCAAAAGTACTTCAGAATGAATCTGAAACATGGATTAATTAACAATGTTTAATTTTAAATGCATCAAACATTAAGAATATAAACAGAATCGTTTAAAATAATCCGCCGAAAAATATTAACCCTAGCCTCATTACTGTTGGGAGAAAAAAGAAACTGAAGCATTACTCATTTGGCGGTGGGGAAAACGTATTTTTTTTGGCGGAAAAGTTGGCGGTTTGAAAAATGGAAGATTTTTTTTGGCGGGAAAGTTAGTTTTTAAAAAAAGAGAGAAAAAAGAATTAGAAAGAGGAGGTTTAGTTTAGTTATTTTAACGTCCCGTTGTAAAGCAACACTAGGGCTATTTTGGGACGGACCTCGTTTGAACCGCGGTCAGATGACGAGGACGACACCTGAGCTGGCACCCCTCTCTCCACACCACACCAGCGGGAGGACGTTTGATCTGACGGATTTAACGTGCAACAGACCCTTTACACGACGGTTCTTCGGTGGAATCGAGTCTCGAACCTGAAACCCTATGGCTCGCAAGCCGAAACCTTACCACCAGGCCACCGCGGCCTTTAGAACGAGGAGGAAAATTACTACTGGTTCATTTCATAATTTAATTAGATTAATTTCATGCATAACATTTTGTAATAGAACTTGAGATTTTGCTATGTTAGGAGCAGTATTTGCAGTATTAGAAATAAATTAATTATTAGAAAAAAAAATTAGAAAAAAAAAACAGCATTAAAATTTATTACCGTTTGAACTGAATTTTGATGTGTAAACAAAATGAAAATATATTAGCAGCTAATGGTAGGCTCTTATTTAATTGTTAAAAATATGCTTAGCAGAATAACATTCTAAAAATATGAGATTCATTTAAGAGTCAATTCAGTTTTGGTCAGAAGTGAAATTTAATTTAATTTCCAATAATTTTAAAATAATTTAAAATAGTTGTTGAAGAATCATTAAATGGACTGTAGTGCAATAAACTAAATTGTAAAACTGTGTCAAGATAAAAGCAAAATATTACAAATGTGGTAAAACTGATGTAAAAGTCTTCTTAGTTAAAGCTGAAAAAAATTATATGAGAGAATAACTAAATTATAGGATTATATAATATTTAAAAATACATGTTCCCTCTAATTATTAAATAGAACTGAAGAATAAGTTGATTACTAAGGATGCTTTTATTCTGAAACTCAGCAAAATTAATATTTTATGAAACACAACTAAATATATTTAGAATTAAATTTATAGATTTTCAAAATAATTTATGAAGTTTCCTCTTCGCATGAATTGAGCAGAAAAATAAGATGGAATATTCTGAAGAGAATTTTTTTTTTCATTTAAAAAAATTTCCACTATTTAATCTTAAAATCTATTGTTTCACTAGAACGGAAAAAAAAGCTTTTTAAAATTAATCTATTAAATGACAATTAAATTTTGAACACCTAAGTACACATACTTTCAAAAATTGTAGAGGGTTGGAAACGTAAATATGAAAACGATTATAAAATTGCACTTTTACGAACGTTAGAAACAAGTGAACTTAAATAAGAGTATAAAAATAAATTTGAAATTAATGTTAAGACAGCAAATAAAGAGGAAACCTTAAGTGATCAGACAATCCGGATCAGTCTAATCTCAAATTTGTCTGACTTTTGACTTTTTTTTTATTTAGTCTTAAACATTTTATTTACCTAGTTTTAAACAATTTTATTTAACAATTTATTTAAGCAGTTATGAAGGCGAGCCACAGAGAAAGCAAAAATCGTCACAAATAGTTCTTATTTTATTGGTAAAAATCTATTTAAGTCAATGGTGTGTCAGAGCATCGTAAATTTGTATTTTAAATAATTCTTCAAACGTCGACTGATTTCTATCATTTGGTGTTTCATCTATTTCAATTATTTTAAAGCTTCTCTTTCTTGTATTAAGAAATTTCTCCTTTATACTCATTTCTTCAATAAAATTTTGCGCTTCTAAACATTTTTATTCAAAGCCTAAATATCGAAGACTTTAAAATGATGCAGGATTTAATTTTTTTGCAATTTATAGATAAATCTTTCTATTGAAATGGTTTATTTATTATATCAATACATAGTAGTTATATCGATATAATATGTATCGATATGTTTTGTCGATACATTTTGTTCCTATAGAACGAATGAGATAAATCAATTAATAACCAAAATCAAACTTTTTGCATTCGGCACAACTTCTGCATTTGAGATATCATTTTCAGCTCTTTTATCTTTCCCGATAACAATAAATGTAGAGTCTTCAATTGCTTTGGCTTTTAAATTAATAAAAAAAAAATTTAATAAATTTTTAAATAATTCTAGGCAATAAAATTTTTAAATGATAATTCTAAGTAATTCATTGAAATCTCGCAACGTTGTTGAGGATGATACAAAAATTAATTTCTGGCAATACCAAAAAAAAAGTAATTATTTCTAGAGTTATCGATACAGCTTACACATAATGTAAATTAAGATTATAAAGTGCAAAAGGTACAAATATTGCTAAATTATTAATTTCCAAAATATTTGTATTTATTCTTATATTTACAAACTACATTTACTCCTTTGCCGAATCTTTTTCTTCTTCCTTACAATCCTGAATATTTAATGAAAAAATTTCTAGGTTATCTAAAATTTCAACCTCTAAACCTTCTCCTATTTTTTACCTCAATGTTATTGACTCCGATGAAGCTTTCTTCAATCATTACCTTCCATTAAATTCAATATGAACATACTATCTGACTCATTTATATTTTTCTTGGAACATCAGAAATACAATCGAATAAAAAACTATAGAGCTTTCTTAATTTCGATTTCATTTCTAGTTTCGACACCAACTAATTTAATTATTTTATTTTGAATAATTGGTAGGAAATATGAAACTCGAATATTTTTTATATTCTTTAATACATTTCCTTAAAAGATCTGGACAATTCAAATAATCTTCTTTTAAAAAATGTCACATTTTAGATTTCCAGTAAGTTTATCTGAATCTCTTTGGCATATAATATAATAGCATCCAATTATATTTTCAATATTTCCCGCCATATCATTTTTCCCTCGTTAATTGAATTAACTACTTAGTCACTAAGTTCATTTCCCGGAATTTCTATTCTTTTCCATCGCCTTCCATTCCATTTACGAATTACGGTGCTTCGGAGAATTTTAGAGTTCTCAGAATAATCGGATGAAGAGGCCTACTATCATAAAATCCTTTTAGTGGGTCTAAAAGGTTATGCGATTTATATTCAAAATGCCTCCAAGGAAAACAAAATACTACATTTTGGTTAATGGAATATAAATCCTGTTTGCGTTGAGCATTTTCAATATTGATTTATATTAAGTACAGCCAATCCTTTGTAAATTTTCATCCTGAATTGTTTGTTAATGCCGAATGCTAAAGTTATTTACTGCAGCGTTTAAATTCAATGTTGTCGCTTTGATACAGATAACTGTGTGAGAAAGGAATATATTGATTTATTTGTAATAGCACACCAGATATGGA
Source organism: Argiope bruennichi (assembly GCF_947563725.1). Lineage (NCBI taxonomy): Eukaryota > Metazoa > Arthropoda > Arachnida > Araneae > Araneidae > Argiope > Argiope bruennichi. The sequence goes on along the minus strand of NC_079153.1, from coordinate 110,947,133 downwards.
GATCGCTGTAATTTAGAAATATTTTTTCTACAATAGAAGAGCACATATTTTGTACGGAATTATATTTTTGTGAAAGCTCCTCGTCTTTTGAATTATTATGGAGAAGCAATAAATGTCTTGTAAAGCAGTAAGTGGTTTTTTTCCCCATGGGATTATTGTATTTGTCTCTCTGAGAATTGTCATTCGTTGAGGGTGTAGATATCAAATACATGATAGCATCATCAGCTTGTTGTATCTTGTTTTTCGCATCTCCAAGAATTATCATTCGTTGAGGGCATAGATGCCTAATATATTGTATTAATTGTAGTACCATGAACTTGTTGCATCACATCCTTGTTTTCGCTTCTCTAATAATTGTCATCCATTGGGAGCTTAGATATCAAATACATTGTAGCATCAGCTTGTTGTATCTCCCTTGTTTTTCCGTCTCTGAGAATTGTCATTCGTTGAAAGCGTAAATATAAATTATATTGTAGCATCATCAGCTTGCTTTATCATCCTTATTTTTGCGTTTCCTAGAATTTTACTTCATTGAGGGCGTAGATACCTAATACATTGTAGTATCGCCAGCTTGCAACTTGTGAAGCAATTGCCACTCTAATTTTATTCTTTGATTCTTTTCCAATTCTAGGGTTTTTCTCCTAACTTTCTTTTCCACATATTTCTATTTTCTGCACCCGACAGTTGATTAGATGTTTTTAAATTCGAACTAAACAAAAACATGTTGTCTGTATAAATATAGGATAATTTTAATTGTATACCAACAATTATTTACCTTCAGAACCTATAGAAACCTATAGAATCTCATTTTTATAAAAAACTTAATAATGTAAGGAATTCCATTTTTCCACGTTTCTTTGAAAGAAACTCTTTACAGAAAATAATAAAAACCCTAAAAATTTAGCTGCATAGGAAATTAAGTATTAAAATTTTACAATTCAATTGAAATGGTATATAAAAAAAGTATCAAACGAAATAGTTAAAAAATTACATAAAAATGTAAAGTCGCGAATCAATTTGCTTTGCAAATACAAAATTGCCGGCAGAAAAAACAAAAACCTAACATATCAAAATTTACAGGAATTTTTAAGTACATTCATGATGTGCCTGAAATGATCGAAATATTCCAGTGGTATTATTTGCATCATTACCTGCTTTTACACACACACACACACACAACACAACACAACACAACAACTACTTTGTTGTATTCACGCTGTGACATATCCTACTTTAAGCAAGTTAATATAGTCATGATAAAAATATCAGTCAATGTTGCCGATGATTCCAATGTTCATGTGAGGAAACAAAGACACCTGGGGTCTAAGTAAGGCAAATTCTAAATGCCAAACTATACATTAGAAAGGTGGAACAAATTAAAAATAAAATGCTTCGTCAAAGGAATTTTGGGCCCACCTTCCAATGTGTTACTGCATCTGTTATACCGGATTAATTGAGGTACTGGATACAAGGGACAAGTTGAGACATAATGGACATGGAAAAGAATACGCTATTGTTGGCAAGCATTTCTTAGCAACGATGCTTGTAAGATGTAAATCCTGAAACCCATACACAACATTTTATTACAGAACATTTTTGTGAGCATCATTTTGGACAATTCCTTCCCCCCTCCCCTTCAAATGGGCCTCGAACAGGTGCATCTTTTATACCTGACTGCTACAGGGTGTAAGTGATGAGTAGAGGCGCGATATACATGAAAGAGAATGAACTATCGGTGGAAAGTGCTCTTTCTGAACAATACTTGTAATAGTTGCTCCAAATGATTTCTACCAACGCTAGAACATACTTAGAAGCATCGATGAAGGGTTTAGAGTAGAATTGTGAATTAATTCCCCTGAAGATTTTATCATTTGAATTTTCAATGTAGCTGCAACGATATGAGAAAATTTTCAATGGAAACATTATGCAAACGATTGTCAGGCGTGTATAGCTTGTGGACGAATTTTAAGTAATTGTAAGAATGAATATAAAGAAACACCTCTCAACGATGCTCTGTATTATCTGTCATACCAATTTCTTACATTTGTATAACACATCACTCACACTCGTTCATTTCTAAACAAAAAAATCATTACAGCGTTCTCTTCAACGCCTGAAACATTTGTCTCTTGAATACTAAAACATCCTGTTCAAATGTTACTTGTTATCAAGTTACACATTTTAGTACAGATTAAAGTGTGTTGCTGAAAAATCTTTAGTATTCTTCACAAAACAAATAAGCTCAATCCAATAGTCTTTTTGCCTGGAAATTTCATGGATCTTAATGGCTAATTAGGCTTCATATTGAGTGTTACTAAGCTGACACCAGATTATTCACCATTTTCTCTTCTCAATAAGTATTATTTGAAGCAGTTTACAGCGAGGCACTTCATCCGCTTATGCCTAATTAGGCTGCACGAAATGACTCGAACCACAAGAAGAATCTTTCTAGTCATTATTTCGATGAATTCTTAAGCCTCTGTTTATTGGAACTTGAAGTTCCCTTCGGAGTTGGGCCCAGAATCTGGGTGAATATATTTACCAAAGATTTTTAAATCTTCCTATTAAATGAATAACTTTGGAACAAGGCATATGGAATACCGTTCAGAAAGTTTGTTGCCATGACAATTAGCGCAAGATTTGCAGAATTAGATGGCACTTGGAGAAATAAACGTCTTTGTTTTCCAATTAATAAGCCTGTCTCTAATTAGCTCAAAACATGGGTTTTAAATGTTTGTCAGAGGCTAAAATAAGTTAGATGTCTATTTATTCAGATTTTATTCGTATCGATTTGCAATGGGGGAAATGAATTATTGTGGGCAAAGAGGTGAATATGATATTTCTCGAACTCCATTTGACTCAAGTCAAAATTGCTCCAACGTTGACTGTTACGTTTAAATGAATTTTTCACAGCACTAAAGCCTTCAGCACGAGAAATCGTACTATAGTAAATGCCATTTGATATTATTATTTTGGAACTTAAATTTCGATAATAATAATAACTAAATTGGATAAAATCAACTTTATTTTCATCATAGTAAAAAAAACCAATAGGGAGTGTTCTTTCAAAAACGTTCTCACATATTCTCTAATATACTTGTCATACCATAGAATATGGCAGTGGCGTACAACAGTAACGAAATAATTTCTTTTGGTGTGGATGCAGGCCGCGGTGGCCTGGTGGTAAGGTCTTGGCTTCGGAACCGGAGGGTTTCAGGTTCGTGACCCGATTCCACCGAAGAACTGTCGTGTAAGGGGGTCTGTTGCACGTTAAATCCGTCATGACCAAACGTCCTCCCGCTGGTGTGGTGTGGTGTGGAGAGGGGGGTGCCAGCTCAGGTGTCGTCCTCATCATCTGACCGTGGTTCAAAATGACGAGGTCCGTCCCAAAATAGCCCTAGTGTTCCTTCAAACGGGACGTTAATATAACCAAACCAAACCAAACTTTGGTGTGGATTTTGTATTTTTACTGAATTTATAATGTTATATTTAATTTATATGATATAGACATTTGATTTGAATTACCGTGTTTACATGTTTCTGAAAGTAAAAACCGACAGATGGTCAACCCGTTGCAGGATTCGGCTTAAAATTTGACAGGTGTCTACATTGTACATGTTAAATCTGTGAAACTAATATTAACTGTTTAGCTGTCTTCGTTTTGTTGTTATCGTGTTAACTTATAGTCGAACAGCAGGACAGAGAGACTTTCTCTGAACAGATTTTATTCAAAATTTGTTAGAAATCTGCAGATTTTGTGTGAAGACCATATACCAAATATCATCCGTCTGGTTATAAGTGTTTTGAGTTTCTTTGTCAAAGACAGATAGACATTTTCCAGCAATGTGTTTTTCGAACTCAGGAGGGTCTAAAACGTGGAGATTCGTCAAAATCTCGAGTTCGAATTTTTTGGCAATTACTATATTTTCTCTACAACATATATGAGAAAGTAAAAATCACTTCCCCCGGACTTTTTTAAAAATTTTATTTCAAAAACTAACAATTAAAAATATTTCATAATTGTTGCTTATCGACAATTATTCCAAAACGTTCACTTATGTATTGTACTTACTTAAACTTATTTTATTTGTTGGACGATGCTGCCGGTTTCCAAATATCAAATGCTTGTCTCATTCCGACCTTCGTTGGAGGTTTCTTCAATACATTCGTTCCCATCAGAATCATTAACATTTACTATTTGATCTTTCTCATAAAAATACCACGTTTTTGCACGCAAGAGTCTGTCAAATCATAAAGTTCTTCAAATCGAATAAAAATTTGTCAAATCATCAAGAAGAATTTTTTTTTTGAGGAATTAAATATCTTATCGTTAGAAAATTTCTTGTAAAATCTCAGATGCCTTTAAACGTCTAGACGACATCAAATTAGGATTAATTAAAATTATTAAAGAGGTAATAAATTTATCTGGAAATCATCTAAAGAGTGAAATTTCATTCAATATCACAAACTGATTGCAAGAGAGTTGGAGTCAGTGAAGCATTTCTTCGGAAAAATGATTTGATAAGTGAGATTTTTTTTATTTAGTATAAATCATATATATCATCAGCATCAGAAACGATTGTTTCAACACTATAATTATCTCTAGAAAAAAAATTTAACTAACCCTTATGTTCATTTTGTATAGTATACCATACATATAAAATATACATATAATATACAAATAATAATAATAATTGTATAATTCTTTTTCGTTTGAATCAGCTCTTCCGGTATTGAAAGGATTCTGTTTTCCTTCAAAGTTTCGATATCAAGTATCAGATAATTCCGTTTTCAAAAATCTGAAATCATTTAAATTACTTAGAATAATATCGCAATATTTTTTAAATCAATGAAAAATACTGTAAATTACGAATGACAATTAAATCTTTAAGCTTTAATATTCTGTAAATACTTTTTGTTTAGTTTCCCCCTAATTGAAAATTAACCGAAATCCTGAAAATGTGTCCACGATCTAATATATTTCTTCATCAAAATTTAAACAATGTGTTAGTTTTCATGTTATTCATACCATCAATTTTTAAAGAACCATCAATGCTTGGATAATTGTTCAAAGTTGCCATTATTTTATATTTTTACGCAATTACCATATCATCAACTTTAATTCTAAGTATAATTAAAAATTGAAATACTCAATCAAAATATGAACTATACATTCAAAAACGGAACAATGAAATCCAAATCAAAATGTTGTTTTAAAATAATTTCCAAACATCTCTTCGAATACCAAATATCCCTTCAGGAGAATAGGAGAAATTAATTCAGATAAGCATCAAAACATTATTTCGGAACAAATTTCAATGTTTTCTTCAAATATCAGGTATTAAATTCAGAATTCAAATTATTAATTCAAAATATTCTTCAAATAACATAGATTCGTGCAAAAAAACTGAAAGATGAAATTCATCACCAAATTAACAACAAATAAGCAATAAGTTTCGTCAAATAACATACGCTTCTTCAATTTTAATTATAAAATTTCATCAAATAACTTTGTAAATGATTCTCAAATTATCATGCAGATTTATAATAATTAAGTTCAAAAATCTGCATAACATGAAAAATTGCAAATTAAATATAAAAAATTCCTTTAAATGATATTATCATCATCATCAAAACAGTTCACTTGCAATTTGATGCCGACGCTAGTGTCACGTTCGGTTCGATCATCCATTCAAATTCATCCCGATTAAATTTCCCACAGTCCGATTTTATTTTATTTTAGTCGTGAATTTAGTTTATATGGAATTCATTAAAGTTATAATATCTAGATCTATAGAATTTATTAAGAGGACCTTGATTCAAGCGGCCAGAGCTTCCTTATGTGTTGGACGGTAATACTCCAGACCCAGGAAAATAGTATTCAAAAAGTTTTAATCTTACAGATAGAAGTCATGAATGAACATATAAACAATCCGCCAAGCACAAAAAAAAAAAGATTATTAAAAAAAAAGAATAATATCGCAATATTAAAAAAAGCACAAAATTAAGATTAAAATGAAAAAGAATTAACAAGACTGGATGTCTTTTACAATGCCAAATTAAATCATCAAACATCACGAAATTATGCTACAAAAAATAAAGAGAATATTCAAAAAAAAAATTATATTATTTGCATTAATTGCATTTTTGCAATAAATACTAAACAGCATGTTTTTCTTTCTTTGTTGGAAGCTGTAGAGAATGAAAATTATTTCTTTCATATTCTTCGGCAACTTATTTCATTATCATTTTTTTCTATTTTTATGCGAAATTTTTTTAAAAAGTTAAAAAATTTTTTATGAAAATCTTGATAAATTTATCATCATGAATAAGACAAACTTGCATGTTGTTTGATGCCCTCATAAAATATATGCAAAATGCAACACGCCATTATATTTTTGGTATCATCTGTGCATTTTTTTCTGAAGAATAAGAAAGAAAAATTACACAGTACCACGTAGGACAATATACAATATCTTGAGTGATACAAAAATTGCGTCTTTTTTTTTTTTTAATGCAAATGTGGTGTGATTGAATTAAGAAGTTTCATGTACACTGCGGAAAAAACAGTTGTATGGCTACTAAAACAACACGTTTTAGGGGAAGAAAGTTGTACTATAGCGCGCAATATAATCGACAGTAACTTGGGGGATGCAAACAATTGCTTTTTGTTATGCAAATTTGATTGAATTAAGAAGTTTCATATGCACAGCAAACAAAACGATTGTAAGACTACTAAACAGCATGTGTTAGGGAAAGTAATTTATACAATACCGCGTAAGATAATGCTTAATATCTTGGGTGATGCAAACACCCCATTGTATTTCTTTTATGCAAATTTGATTTGACTAAATGTAGGAGCTTCATGTTACATTGAGAACAAAACATTTGCTTCGCTAATAATAACATGACACGTCTTAAATTTTGTCACAATTTGATGCTTAAAATGTTTTGTTGAAATATGAGGGAACAATGCCTATTAAGGAATGCATATTTATTTAAAATTTTACAAACTTGTATTGGCCTCTAAAAGCGGTTTATCAGTAATAATAAAAGTATAATTTGTTTTTTAACACTCTACAGGACAGAAATGTAAGTAATTTTTATATTTTAATTGATTTCAACTTGACTTTTTTGACAACTTGATAGTAGTTTAGGTAAATTATGTCAAATTTAATACCAATATATTCAGAAAATGAAAATATATGTCTTGGAGAGTATTTTTTCAGCATTTTATTATAACTTTGCATAGTTTGGTTGTTAGTAGCATAGTTAGTAAAATTTGGTCACAACTTATCTTTCAGATGATGTAAATTTAGATGTTAAGCAATTTTTTTCTCTAATAACATCAAATTTTTTATTTAACTTTAAAAAAAAGTATTTGTAGCATTTAATTTGCTTTTTATATGTGTGTTATAAATAATTCAGTATGCAATTTATAATTAGAAAAGCAGTCGTAGATTTAAACATTTTGGACATACGTATTATGAATTCATTCTTTTAATAAGCTAGAAAATTTAATTTCATATTTCAATACTTTTTAATATGCTAAAGATTTTGAGTTATTTCTTATTATTATTCCAGAACCTTCTGAAAAGTTTCATAAGTTTGCATTATTTTTTATTTTTTATGACATATAAATGCACACATATTTTGGGTTTATAAACATTGTAAAAAAAATGAAGTTAATGTAAAGAAAAACAGGAACCTAACCAAATGTACTAACCAATTTAATATTATGCTAATATTTTATAATTCATGAAAGTTGTATTTTTTTACTTTATTTATTTGGCAACTATGCTAACATCATCTCATTAATCGATCTGCTCCTATTAACCCATTGACTCTAAGTAACTGCCTAATCTGAAATTCCCCATCGTTAATAAATAAAGTATAAATATTGTAAGTTAAATGGGAAATCCTTTATAACCACAAATAAATGTAACAATATACAATTTCAGATCTTCATCAATATAAAATATATAAAATGCCAATAAAAAAATGAAAATTGGGAAAGACATTTCATAAACAATCCAAATTTAAAATTATTCATTTCAATTAAATTTCTTAATCAAAATTCAGTTAATAATTTAATTGAATCAAATTACATTAAAATAATCATTAATTAAAATAATTAAATTGATCATTCGTCAATCATTTACAAACAGTCCATGTTTCCATCCAGAAATATATAAATAGAAGTAATGGCGTGTTGATTTTCAAAAATAAATTGATTGTTATGTCACGACAAATGTCATCACCTGCTTGGAAAAAAACACACTGGCTTAAAAACATATTTTTATTGATGAAGTAAAAAACAGAATTTTTGTATTTTAATTATTTTTCATTTGGAATTTTCATTAAAAATGTTCCCTAAGGACAGATCTCATCTTTCTCTGTAGAAAATGGGATTTACACCCCTTCTTTGTTCAGGTGTTCTGCCTTTATTGAAAATTATCATTTGGGGGTGGATGTGGAATTCGGAAAGGGGAAGGAGAGGAGCAATTGGAGAGGGAGCCAGATAATTGATACTCGGATATCAATTATCTGGCGTATTCAGGTAATCAAATTTGGTTTCTTTTTTCCAGTGATTGATATCCGAGTATTCTAGACTCTGGGGAACTGATTTAAATGCGTTTTGGGATCGCCTTTTCTTTTCTTTCTTTCTTTTTTTTTCTTTTTTCATTATTTTCAGCTTAAAAGATGGGGAAATGAAAATCCGCCTCACTTTTTCAATTGTTAAATACCGCTGTTAAGTAATTGAATCTTATAATGGGTGGACATTTTTCACATTAAATTTCAATTTGAACATATTTTATTTTCACACTTAATCGAAGTCTTCCGTTTCATTTATTATAAAAGGGAGATGTTTTAAATTATTTCAAAAATCTATAGCGTAGTGTGTCAATGACTAGAGTGGAAGTTCGTTGCCTCCTTTCTTTTAGACTTCAGTTCTAGATCACAGAAATACAGCGGGATCTCTCTTAACGAGCGTAATTCGTTCCAGAATCTTACTCGTGATAGATTACATATATGCGAATGTTTCGTACTTATGTATGTACTTTACTTTATGTCTATGTTTCGTACATAATAGATTACATATGTATGAAACATAGACTTAAAGATTTTTCCATAGGAATCTATTTAAAGTAAGTAAATGAATTCCTTTCCGAAAAAAAAAATTATTGATGTTAGAAACAGTCAAAATTAGGACTTGAAAATCATTTTTTAGCCCCTTACTTCTAAGATATTACAGTTATCGAAAATTGATAAATATCGATTATCGAATTTTTGCTTTAAATGCAAAAGTTGTCCGTCTTAATGAGGTGTTAATTCGGATAATTTAATTTTCTGTCTTCAACATTAAGACAGTTATAGAGAAATGAAAATTTCCATCCCCCCCCCACTATTTCCACCCTTTTGAACTAGATGGCCCATTTACGAACTCATCTGAGATTATTACATTTCTAACAACATATGTCAAGCCACTTAAAATCCAAACAAAATGACTCTAGTTGTCCGGTTTACAAGATAACATGGGCAAAGCATTACACGGCAATTATATATATACAGAAGTGGTCTCAAAGAATGGAAAAGCGTAGCTGAAAACAGCGATGCGACTTTCATATGTGATAGTATAGGACGAAATTAAATATCAAACTACCAGTTTTTAATGCATATATATATATATATATATATATGACCATGATCGGTGAAAAACTGAAGAAATTTTCCTTGTCTTGTTATGAGATAGGGTAGTCTTCTTATAGGAATCTACTTAATATACCTACCTAATAGGTCTATAATTATAATTTCAATTAGCATTAATTATTATTTATAATGAATGCAAATTGTCTAAATAAATTTTCTTTAAATATGTTTAAACTTTGATTAAAATGAGGTAGCATTATCGTTAAATGAATTTGTAGCTTACATAACTACTGTCATATCAGGATGATGCTTCTCAATGTTCGATGCAATAATTTCCCATGCTTTCAGAGCTTCTTTTATTTCACTAGAATATTGTTGATATATCGAGGTTCTTGTTTCTTCCTCCCCTGACCTAATCTTCTATGAAACTTTTGGCTGTGGCATTGAATGCAGCAGCTATACTTCAGTAGTTTTGGATATTGTAAAGTACTGAAGGACTAGACACTTTGGTGAGATGGTGACAGAAACTAAATTTAGTTGGTGCCGAGTGGCAACGTGGAAAAAGAAGCGTGAAGCGGAATGATGTGGTGTGCGTGAAAAAGGAACACCGGAAGGAATAGTTTATTAAAATTTAAAATGCTTCATATTTAAAGGTTAGTCTTTGTAAAGTTGTGTAATGTAGTGTTCGTCCGTATGTCTCAAAAAAGAAATCAACCAATTCGGTTTAAAAATCAGCCTGTTTCTTTGGAATAATCCACGCTACCATATTACAATAGGTTCTTCCACCAGCTCATCGATTTCGTAGCTTCCACGTCTTGCCCACAATTTCGAGAGGAGATACAATTTGGTCGATAAAGATTCCACAGGCACTTGCTCAAACTTTCGGAGTCTCGCTCGACAACGCTATACGGCCATCATTTCTTACATAGAGATGTAAAGGTTTTCTACAAATAAGCATTCAATACAGGCTGGTACAGTCCAATCTAAATCGTGACATCACAATGTCTCCTCGGCACTCGTTCTGTAAAACATCGATCGTTAAGTGAGATACTTTTTACATTTTGTTTTGCCCTAAATGCGAATTCCACGTTATGCGAGTATTCGTTAAATGATGTTTGACTGTAAATCAACTTTCAGATCAGGAGATTTCCAATTAGGCAGCTGCTTAGGGCCACTAAGTTGAAGAAAGGCCGCAAGCAAATCGAATGAACAAACTTTATTTTTCTAATTGCCAAGTAAATATGTTTGTAAAAAATAAAAATCCAATTAATTATAAAATATTAGAATAATATGAATACTTTATCAAGTATAATTGCTTTATATTTTATATATTTCAATGCATTTGCTTTGTTAGAATAATAATAAACACCGAACAATAACCTTGTATGCAAAGGTGGGCGAGTAATCTGAAATCATAACAGAAAAATAAAAGCAAATATATTTTTGCAAAGTAAGTAAAATATAGAAATTAAGAAATAAATCAAGAACATATTAAAGATATGGTGAAATGCGAAATTAAATGATCTAATTCATTATATATACTGCTTAGGGTATACCGATGTGCTGCTATTTGCACTACTATGCACTGTATATGCGAAATAAGAATCTGATAACTTAACACTTAATTATATATAATTCATTACATTCGCTTAGTTAATAAAATGTTAATAAACAGGAATTTAGTTCGACGTTTCAACCTCTTTTTTTAATTTAATTAACAATGAATGATTTATTTTAAATTATTTTTTTACCTTAGCAACTTTTAAATATAAATATATTCATTTATTTTTAATATATATCATGAAAAAAATTGACTAAAGTAATAAAATTCTTGAAAAAATTAAACATAAATATTCGATAATAATTTATGTAGATAAAAATAAAAATATTTGATTATTGAATATATTATTGGGAATTTGTTTCATTTTCTTTGATTCTTTTTTTTTTTTTTGTACTATTTACTATCTAGAACTTAGCGCTTGCAGAAAACTACACAGTTCTTAAATAAATATAAATAATTTAATTGTTTGGAAACAATTATTTGTGCACCAACCAAATTCTGAGTATGAGCTGAACAAGAGAGGTATTCTGCCAATCGATGAATCAAATATTGAAACTCATTACATTGGCCAAACATATTATTAACATTATCGTAATACTGGCCTTCCGTCTTTCAAATAAAAAAGTGTCTCTAAAACTAAATTCTTAATTTCATCTGCAATATGATTTCCTTAATTACATGAATTTAATAATTCTTTCAATGGATCGTCATTCAATAAAACACATCTAACAATAAAATTGAACTGGTCTGATTAAGTAATATATGAGATGGTATCAACATTTATGAAATAATATATGCTGTAATTCCTCGATTATTTACTACTCTTTTATATAAAGATGTCACGTGTTTAGATAAATAATTAGTTTGGCCTAGATTCACATGTTTTACTATGCGATTTTATTAAAATCCCATTTTTAATTAAATCCGAAATTTTTAAAGCATTTTCATTGTTAAGTGATCAGAAAAATAAATATTTCTCTTTGGCTCAAGAAACTAAATCCCTGAAGCCAAGAAATTTCATTACATGAACAACACGTTTGAAAACATTGTATCAGTATTAAACTTTTTTGGTATACTTTCGATATATTACGGAATCGATTTCTCACAAAGAATTACTTACCAGAATAAAATCTTTTATATTGTTTCTATTTTCAGTAACTTTATTCGTGTTCTGTAGCTATTGAGTTGTTTTTCGAATCGTTAAAACTTGCAACAGAAATACTTTCTTTTTACGCAAGATTACCTTAGGGGCTACACCTCGACATGAGGATGAGATGCTGCCGGCATGGTGGTTGGATCTCGCCACCCTCGAGGGTACACAGATAGGTGGGGGATCTGACTCTTCCCATTGATGACGGGACGTACTTCCTTTGGGGAGGGTTGTACAGGGGCCGGTGATAACCTTTAGGACTCAACCACAGTTCCCGACAGTGTTGCTGTTGCAGCGGTCCGGTCATTCAGCCTTATGGTTTGAATCCGTGTGCCTTCGTGGCGGGTCGGAGGGTCAGATGGTTGACTTACATAAGATAATTAACCCCAGGGGGGCACCACGAAATGAGGATGAGATTTTTCCGGCATGGTTGGATCTCGCCACCCTGGAGAGTACACAAATAGGTGGAGAATCTGACTCCTCCCATCGATGACGGGGCGTACTTCCTTCGGGGAGGATTGTACCGGGGCCGGTGATGGCCCTTAGGACTCAACCACAGTTTCCGCCAGTGTTGCTGTTGCGGCGATCCGATCATTTAGTATTTTTTTCGTGCCTTCGGGCGGGTCGGAGAGTCAGTGATATGAAATAATTTATATGGTAAACATATTTTACTTGGAAAACTGAGACAAGTTACGATACAACTTCAAATTAATCAGAATAAAATCAAGTATATGACATGTACCGGTTTTAAACATCTTTATCTTGAAATAGCAGAACACAGATATGAAACTGTTGATAACTTCTAATAATGGAGCTCGGAAAGAACACGCTGAACGATATAACACCAGAAAGAGAATCACATCAGCAAACAGATGGTTTTTTTTTTCCCCTTTCTTTTTTTTTTTCTGATATACAAGAAAATTTAAAATATTATGGACTACATTTAAAAAAAATGAGATATTATTTTTGTAATCCTTATTTAATGTTTATCAATTTAAAGTCGCAGGAAATTATTGCTTCTTACTTTTTTGGATACAAAGTATGAAAAAAAAAATGAATCGTTAAAAAAATTAGTATAGTAAGAATATTAGTTATATTGAATAGTTAATTGTTAAAAAAATTGAATTTATCTAATATTCACGTTTTAGAAGTTCGAAAAATATATACATTTTTGGCATTATATCTGTGAATATCATAACTGAAGAAAGCTGTGAATTAAACAGATCAAAATTTGGCATGCGGTCTTTTCACCAAATTTGCAGATTTGTTTCAAATTTCGAATGAAATCGATTCACAGGAAGTGCTTCAGCCTAGAGCAAGCAAACACGATAACTGCAATATGCAAAGAGCTAGATTAATAAAATCTGGTGCTTAGTTTTAAAATCGGAAATATCGGTCCTGAGCAAATTTTGAAACCAATCTGTTCAATGCGTTGTCAGTTTGTCGATATGTACATTTGTATCATTTAAACGCAATAACTCAAAAACGAAATTGACTCATACAACTGAAATTTGGTATGCTATTTTATTACTAAAATCAGAGTTATGTGTCAAGTTTTTGTTTCAGTCAATAGGTAGAAAGAAGTTTATATCTGTATATTGTTTTCTTCCTATACTGTTTGGTATACTACAAAGCACAATATGGTCATGTGCGTGAGTGAAAATAAAAATCTGAGCACTCGTGGCATTCACGGTTTAGATGTCCAATTTTCATACTAGGGTGAGAATGATACTTTAAATGTGGAATATATCAGAAAGTTCCAAGGAAACCATTCTCATTGTTTTCTAAGGAATAATTTTCTTTCATTATTATCTGAGTTGGATCTGTTCCGAATTGACAATAATATTTGGTTTTCTACTGCAAGTTGAAAAAGTAAATGAATTCTAATATATTTTTCATGCATATTATGAAAAACTGAATTAGAAATCAAGTGATGGTCGCCGAAGACGGCTAATTTCTCTTTAATCAGATTCTTTCAATCAAATAGAATAATTGTCTTTAAATCAGATAGAATTAGAGCAATTAAGTGTTCTTCAGAGAATTGTGTTTACGGCTTGAACGAGCAATTAGTGATCGATATTATTTGACATGCGCGAATACGAAACATGGTGATTGGCTAGAAAGTGCAAGAAAGACAGAATCGCGAGATTTAATTGGCTTTCTGTAATACAACTCTCTTTTCTTTTTTTGGCTTGTGCGATATCAGTTAGGATTTAATATTCTGATGTCTTATTAGGCTACTTACATTTCGATATAGACTTATTATAATTTACATTCAAAGTAGGAATCCGATTCCAATTTGAATAATGTCATTTTACGTGATCTACGATTATGAAAATAGACTGCAGCATTTTGATATAGAAAATATGGTGAGCAATATTTTTCCATTACTAAATGTGATATTTAAGGAGGAATTGAAGGAAGCATTGCCATTCAACAGTAAGACAGTAAGCAATCTTTTAGAATTTTTTATCATTTAATTAGAATCACAAGAGGAAAAATTGATTAAAGCAATGTGACTCATTAAACATGGTAAGTAAATATTTTGATATTTTTTTTATCTGCTAGTTCGCGTTATTTATTTTTTAACTTTATATAATTTTAAAATTAGTTCATAATTATATAATAAGGTATACACAAAAAATATATTTAATATTCATGCAATGATGTAAAAATATTTTGAAAGATTTATTAAAATTAGGGAAAAAAATATATGGAAATAAAATTGGTATCTCTGTAAAGCTTATTTTACTGAATTTTTAAGTGGTGTAAAGGTAGATGGTTTTTATGCAATAATATGCCCCGAAGTTATCGATAAAAATCTTTAAAATTTTAATGTTGGGAACTAACTATATTATAAAGTCGTTTTTTTGCGAAATTATATATTTTTTATTTAATATTCTTAACGTTTGAACAGGCTAATTTATAAAACCGTTAGAATGTTGTTCCTGAGTCTATGTTTTAGGAATTTACACTGACTTTTATATTTACATTTACATATCGTTAAATGTTATTTTCTCAAATTCTAATCTTTGATAGAGTTTTCTTACTAAAAATTTCATAATTAAGAATCTAACGAATATTTTTTGTTCAAATTTGGTATAACAATTTTTCAAAAAGTTTTCAGCTCCTGAACTTGAGAATAAGCAATTTATTCGTTTATAATAAATATTTTATAATTGCTTTAGTGCTTCAAAGTGCGAAAAAAATTGAAATCTTATCAGTAAAACCCCAATATTTAAGGAATGGATAGAAATACAGCTTATTTTTTAGCTCAGGATCTAGATAATATATTTCTAAAGCTATATTCAAAATTTTAATAATTTGATAAACCTTCAAAATAGATTTTTACTTTATACCGCTTCTTAGCTAAAAGAAAGTTTTTTTAAAAAAAATTTTTTAAACACTTTTGCCAATTAACTGGTATATATTGTTTTTATTGATATTTTTTCAATCTTTCTAGTGAAAATATTCAAAAATATAACTATTTTCGAGATAAAATAATTTTAAAAAATTCTTCCCGAACGTAGTCCCGTACCTTAAATCATGAATAATTAAAAATTGAATAAAATTACGAAAATCTCTTTCTTAATACTGTACAAGCAACGTGTCAAATTTCAAAGCTGTAGATCCACAATCTGCCCTGTAGATCGTTTGGAATGATTTTTGTTACATCACATGCATTTTACACAAAATTAACCAATCAATGAACATTATCAAGTTAATACCCACACTGTTTATTCCCAATCGGAGCTATTTTGTTGCTGTCGTTGCCATAAAAAAATTTTCATAAAATAATGAAAAATTTATTGAAATTCTGTGAATTAAATTTATTAAAAAGCTTAATAAAACTATTTTTCAGTACAGCAATAATAACATGCGGAAAAAAAAAATCTTTAATATCTTCATAAAGCGTCTTTTAAAAAAAGAATAAAAAACTAAATTGTATTGGATGTGATTATCTTTCTCTCTGTTGATATAATATCACCCAATATCTATAAATAACATTAAGAAAACCAGAATAATCCAATAATATCCAAAATTTATAAATATATATCATCCAATGTGAATAAACTGTTTCTGGAAATTCTTTAAATAAAATTTTAAAAAATCGCTATTATCTTAATATTATCCATTAAAAGTCTTAAAAATTAAACTAATTTTAGTATTTTTAAAATAATAATGTTTAAAGTCTTGTAAATTGTGCAAAAACCTTTCTTTAGAAGAAAGAGAAGGAGAACCAGTATTATAAAGAGTTGCTGCAAAGAGAAAAACAGACAGAGAAAGGGGATATTCTTTCTATAAATTGTATTATATAAAAATTTTTATTCGCAAAGTGCAATATCGAAAAGAGCCGAATCAGAGGAAGAATGACACGAAATAATTAATTTTATCAACTATACTGTAATTAAAATTGCGGATTAAAAGTTATATATTTAACATTAATAGTTTGTGTGCATACAATTAGCAATTTTTTTGAAGAAAATATTTTGTGCTTCTTTATTTAAAGTATGTTACGTTTCCACTCTAATCAAAAATTGCTTTAAATGTAATTTACCTATTTAGTCATTTCTAACAAAAACTTGAGTTAAAAAATATAACTCATTTTTTTTTTTTTTGGAAAACTTTGCACCCTTTCATCCAATACAAGTATTCATTATTTTATAAATTTTGTAAAATTCACTTATAAAGAAAATAAATCGAAAATATTTGCAATAAAAAAATTCTAAAATTTTTATTCAAGGAAGTCATATAGTACAATAGTGGGAGAAAAAAATAGGGTCAGCGAAAAAGAAAAAACATTTTGAAGCATTAAAAATTTAAACAATTTGTTATGATGTATTCTAATTTTTAAAAGAATAAGAACATAAATAAATATAATAATCAAAGTTATTTTGAATAATATTCATTTTAATATTACTGTTTTACTCATATTTAACTTTTACACAGATCACTTTCGATGTGTTGATTATGATCGACCCATGAATAAGTCGAAATTTTTTTGATCGAGTATTCTACGGAGTTTATATTTGTAATTGATGAATTTATTATAAATATACTTATGCTGTTTTATAATGAAAATTTTACGTTTTTTTTTCTCTTATACGATTGTTGTAGTTGTGACTTATGGCACTTTACAAGCCCGCTGACAGTTATCTATCAGCGATTTAAGCCGAGTGAGCATCTCTTGTTTTTTCAGTAGCCCCTACTAGGGCCAAGAGCGTACTCACGCGTCACAACCCTTTTTACGGGGTGCAATTAATTCATGCATCTCATTCACAGATCGTAATTTAGACCTGAATCAGAGAACGATCACCCCTGATCCAGTACCCCCAGTGGTATAATGATGATGTCGTGTCCGCGTTACCCCGGAAAGGGGGTGCAGTAGCTTCTGAGGGTAAAGACCCCTGAGCACTCGAGGACAGAAGTCTGACTTCTAGCTCATATGAAAATGAAACTCGCGCATTCCCTTGCACAGCCCCTTTTTACAGGAGGGCAAATTCACACACCTCACAGATAGAACACAGATGAATAACAACCATGCCCGAATCGGGATTCGAACCCGTGACGCCCAGATCACGGGGAAGATGCGCTACCCCTATGCAAGGATGCTGGAACCCCCAGTGGTATTACTGTTGACATAGAAGACTTTGTGACTACGACACAATTATATGTGCGCCAGCCACCACACACACGGAGAGTCTTCGACCGGCTGGGTTCGAATTCACAACCGAAGAGATGCGAGTCCAACGCCCTACCAACTAGGCTATCCTGGCCTCATCATATACGAAGTATAAAGAAAGTACTGTAATCGTCAAAAAAATTCAAAACGAGATTTTGATGAATTTTCAAATTTTAGACCTCCCTTTCGAAAAACTTATTTAAAAAATGTTTCTCTGCCGATATATCTGTGACAAAGATAACTCAAAAAGTCTTAGAGCAAAAAGGCTGAAATTTGGTATATTTACACCAAATTTGTAGATTTCTATTAAATTTTGATAAAATCTATTCAGAGAAAGTCTGTCTATCTGGCTGTTCAAATATAAGTTGACATGATAACAATAAAAGAAAGAAAGCTAAATGGATAAAATTTGATACACAGTTTTGACATCAATACTGTAAACATCTATCAGAAGAATAACAAGAAGAAGTTGATCGTCTGTCTGTCTGTTCAGAAGCATCGAAACGTGATTAATGCAATGATTTAAATTTATCAAATTTGATATGTGATTTTGTGACTTGTATGTCAAATGTCGGTTCCAATCGGCTGGAGAAAAACGCGTCTAAAGCACAAATTTGATTTTAGGATATTATTAACAGCATGTCAGAAGCAAATCGCCAAGGAAAAGATGGATTCAATAAAAACACTAAATTCCCACCAAAAGTTAATATTTCATAGTCATCGAACGGTAATGCCATGTAAAGCGCTCGCTGCTTTACCTAGACCCACAATCTTTTTTTCGGGGGGAGGAGGATAAGACTTTATGCGAAAAAGTTTTGGGGAAACTGCTCCAGCTGATTTCTATTCAATAATTTGCAAGTAATGTACAAGGTGTTCTGTTAATGCACCAACCAACTCAGAAAGTTGTTAATAGGTACCAAGAAAAATAAAAACTGCAATGGAATATGGTGTTGCAAATCAAAATGAAAGAAGAGCAAATCGGAGGGAGTGAAAATCGTGAAAAAACACATTCAAATTCTGAATCCAGAGGAGGCGGGAAATGGATCTCAATTGGTCATTAAATCCGTAAGGTATCCACCATATCTGAAGTAAGCAGCGTAGCGAAACATTGTAGGATCTCGCGCTGCGAACACTTAAATTTGCCGAATTATGGTATATGCACGTGTAACCGTTAATTATCTGTTTCAAAGTGTCCTAAAGGCCAACTATAATTAAACAAGAGTACGCTGATATTTATTTGATTTATGGGAGAGTAAATAGCAATAGGTGCTAGCAAGTGGATGCATCAACAGATATATTCGATGAGGAATTGCCAGCACCATATTTTCTTCACCACGATTGATCGAAACTGTAGGAGATCTCTACAATCGCCGAATCTTAATCCAAGTAATTTTTTTTTGTCTAGGGTCATTAACCCCCGGGGAAGGAGGCACCTCGAAATGAGGATGAGATGCTTCCGGCATGGTGGTTGGATCTCGCCACCCTGGAGGGTACACTAAAAGGTGGGGGATCTGACTCCTTCTATCGATGACGGGACGTACTTCCTTCGGGGATGGTTGTACCGTGGCCGGTGATGGCCCTTAGGACTCAACCACAGTTCCTGCCAGTGTTGCTGTTTCGGCGGTCCGGTCATTCAGTTTTTATGGTTTAAATCCGGGTGCTTTCGTGGCGGGTTGGTGAGTTGGATGGCTGATTATCTAGGGTCATTCAAAATCACTCCTTTATGCGGCACTTGTGGACACATCGGGGAATATCATAGCGTGCATTGTTGTCACTGCGGCAGATAACGAAAACATATCTGGAATCTTCGAGCATGTCCAGGAATCGTTTTAACTTTGTTGCAGACTGTGCAATGATGTCAGTGTTGCCACTACGAAAAATTATTCTAATAATTAATCAAATAAATATTTTTTAGCTGTTATTATGTTTTTTAATCGTTCCAGCGCGACGTCGAAAGTGGCGGGTGCCTTTCGCGATTTTTACCCTCTCAGCGTGGTTTGCGACACCCTGTTCCATCGCAATTTTTGTTCCTCTTGATGTCTACTAACAACCGTTTTAGTTGGTGGTTGTTTCTTATGGCACTTGCCATAGACAAACCCGCTGTTCGAAGACAGCCGATTTAAGCCTAAGGGGGAGCGCCTCTTGTTTTTATGTAGAACCAACTTGGGTTAAGAGTACGACTTGACTACTCACGCATCACTTATTCGCTTGCACAACCCCTTTTTACAGGAGGGCACATTCACTCATCTCATAGATAGAACAACCATGCCCAAACTGGGACTCGAACCAGGACGCCCAGATCACGGGGAAGACGCGCGACCCCTATGCCAGGACGCTGGCTCTCTTTGTTGGTAGTTCCATGAAC